>NW_027507785.1:135090644-135352832 GCF_037356315.1 Lithobates pipiens
AAAAGGTAAGAAGCTCAAAAAAAATGACACAAAAAAAAAAAAAAAAGCATTAAAAAAAAAAAAAATGCATGCATTCATATAAAGGGGACATTCACAGCATATTCCTGTCATGGATATTAAAAGTCATGATGAAATTAATACAAACATACAATGCATATAATGCAATATTAAAAGAACAAACTTACCTTCATATATTCCTTCTGCAGGACCCGAATAATGGCAGAACAGGTCTCTGGAATAATGATCCCCAGAGCCTGGGGGGAGATGCCTGTCGAGAACTTAAGGTCCTGAAGGCTTCTCCCTGTCGCCAAGTAGCGCAACGTGGCGACGAGCCTCTGCTCCGGAGTGATGGCTTGCCGCATGCAGGTATCCTGCCTGCTGATATAAGGGGTCAGCAAAGCCAGCAGACGGTGAAAAACGGGGTCTGTCATCCTGAGATAATTCCTGAAATCATCAGGATTATTCTCACGGATCTCACGGAGTAAAGGCATATGCGAGAATTGGTCACGCTGGCGCAACCAATTCTTTGTCCATGAACTCCTCCTCACCCTGTTCACAGACTGGGCTCGGGTCAAAGTATTAACCCCAACACCAAGCCCCAATATAGCACGAAATCGTTCCCGAGTACGTCCACTCTCCATGGCTTTGAAACGGTCAGCTGGACAAACAAGCTCAACTGAACGCACTGAAGAACAGCCAGACCTATGAAGAACGACCTGAAACCCAGAAACGAGCGGACCAGAAGCGCCTAACAATAGGTACCAACTGATCCACGCGTACCGAAAGACAGATACAAACCTCACAGGTAGACTGCGCCGCAGTAAACGGACAAATTAAGCTGAAGTCTGAAAAGCGCGAATCGTCTCTAACCAAACTTCTACTAACGCAAAGTCAGCAGAAGGAGCCCAAAGGGTGCTTTGCTGTGTCTTGGACTTCCTATTTCTAGTCCCGTCGTACGTGCTGTACGTCATCGCGCAAGCTTTCGGCGGACTGTTTGGCTATCCGTGTGTGGTCAAGTCCGTTCATTCGAAAGTATGATGGACTGTCCGTCGGATTGTCTGACGGACTAAGTTGGCCAGACAGTCCGTCCGTGTGTACGTGGCTTAAGTGGTACACCGCTTGCCGATTCAAGCACGAGTGTTCAATTTGCGGGGGTACTCACCCACCCAGTCGGTGCTTTAGGATGAGTAAGCAGACACCTTCAAACCCTGGGGTCAAGCCTGACCTTTTTAAGTCAGAGGACGCCAGTGAATGTCTTAGGGAAGCTTCCCTAGCTAGAACAGTACCCTCTTCATAGGGAGGCTTTGATCTTGAGGGACGGGTTGGACCGTGGTTTCTGGATCCCCTTTGCACATTCCAATGAGCCTACCATGGCACCTAATGGAAGGAGCTGGAATTGGGGTGTATGGCGTGCCCCTTTGACTCCCCCCCTTCCACAACCTGAGAGTTTCTCCTCTTGGTGTGGTTCCCAAAAAGGACAAGGGCAAATTTCCCTCAATCACCACCTTTCATACCCTTCTGGCTCTTTGGTTAATGACGGCATGGATAAAGAAATATCCATTTACAATATTAGTCTACCTTCTACATGTCAATGTTATTTATATTATACAGGTTAAACTTTGCTGGTAAAAAGCCCCACTCTGGGGACACCATTTTCTTTTTAGTTTATAACATACCAGGGGTGATCAGCGCCCTCTGACCCCAATTTCGGGGGTGTTACCGTTCTTTCTGTCTAGTTCTTTAAACCCGGGTGGTTAAACACCCTTCCCCATTCGGTAACGCAAGAGGTCTGGGACTTGAGCTCTACTTGGTATATTTGTATTTGGTACAATTCTTCATCGTTGTTTTTTCGTTTGTTGATAATATGAATAGCTTCCAGGGTGATGATTGGAACCATTTAATGTCCAGCTATGAGATTGAATTTGAAAATGGTGATCGAGTGGAAACGGAGATCTCCACTCTTTTGTCAAAATTCACCAAAGTGCTAGAGAAGAAGTCGGCACTTTTCTGGCACACAAAATCCTTCGAGAGATACATTGATAATAATCTTTGTATCGTAAGGATACTGCCGGGAATACTATACTTTATGCAGACAGCTTCCATCCAATAAACCTTAAGAAGTCTATACCCTATGGCCAGTACCTGCGGCTGCGCATGAACTGTTCGGATGATGCCCTTTTTAGGGCCGAAGCTGCCCAATTACAGACAAGACTTTTAGCCCGTGGCTATAGTCGGGTATGTCTGCGTAAGGCGTACAATCGAGCACTGGCCCAATCTCGTAACAATCTTTTACACCCTGGGGCAGCCAGTAGATTTCTCCTTTTGTGTGCCCAGTTTACCTGTAGATTACATGCTCATTATGAAATGTTCTGCATTTATGTTTATTCATTGCTATTCTTTACTTGTGACATGTTGTTACTAAAATATACTTTTTTGGATTTATTATCCCTTATGCTGTATGACGGAAGGTCCGGTTGCACTTTCCCATTTTTTCCACTAGATGGTGCCATGTGAGGTTACCTCTCGTCCTTATCTATGCCGATTGGATGGACCAATGGGGTATGGCTTCACGACCAGAAGAGGGGGGTGGCAGTGGCGCGCGCATACCTCTCCCCATTAGGTCCCGGGGTACGAACGGGTGAGCGCTGCCCGTCTACCCGGGACGATTATTTCTGGTCGGCGGCATTCCGAACGGTATCGGACTGGTGGCCTCGCTGCGCACGCGCGTTCTACGCGTGCGACGCGACGCACTCATGTCACGCTGGTGCGACGCTACCGTGCACTCTCCCGCCCTATCAGGAGAGTCATTTCCGGAATGCCGAGGGGACCACATCCGGTCGTCTTTCAGGCAACCAATAGTGGTTATGGGTTAACGGGTGGAGATTTTGATTGACCCATTAACCTCACTTGGGCTATTTATACCCCACCCTTTCACACTGCACATCATTCCTTCACCCACAGGAGCACACGCACATCGTTTTTATGCAACTGGGTAAGTCCCTGGGTTCTTTTACCCTATGCTGTTCCACTTTTTCTATTGCACTATACACAGCTCTGTTGGCAGGAGTATAAGACTATCTCTTGTCTACTTGCAGACTCAAGACTTCTCTCACCCTATGGAAACATACTAATGTGAAGGGCTGTATTATAAAGGTCACCACTTTTAAGCCACTTTACCACTAATTATTTGAGTGTTTTCCTTCTGGCCCTGTTGTCCAATGTGGACCCATTGGAAATTGGCTACAGGTATATATACATTGTTTTATCCCAGCACCACTGTGGTCACGCTGGGATATTCCAAAGCTGTTACACCACTCCACTTTCTTTTCCCATTCACTCCTCTCTTTAGTCATGTTCACTGTTTGTTCATTTTTTGCAGTTTTGTTTGGCACCAGTTTGTAGTCCCTTCACCCCTTTTTCCCTTTCTCTTTCTTTTTCTTTTCCACTCTTGTCCTTTGTCTTCTCCCCTTTCCCATCTTTTTTTTTTATATATGGTGTTTCGGTCTGGCATTGGTCTTTCTTTTGGGCATTTTTCTTTTGGGCATCTGCTCACACTCTAACTGAGTGAAATATCCCACCCTGAAATGGTAGGATTCACTTGACATATGTGTATCCTTGACGTGTGTATACCATTGACACTGCATGCGGGCATGTTCTATCTCTCTATACAGAGGTGATAGTTTCTGAATAGGGCCCCTTTCTATATATACATATATATATATATACATATGTCTTATATCCTTTCCTTCTCTGTAGGTCGCCCCCTCTCCTAATCCCGTTCACCTATACCCATACCTTCCTCCATTATTGTGTTTTGGAGGTGGTAATAGGGATGTGATCCCTTGCAAGCTTTTTACCCTTTGGATCCATTTTCCTTGCTCTTCCCCCGTTCTGGGTAGAGCTAGCCATTTTTTTCCATCCACATAAGGTCGGCACATCCATGAAGAATATGGGAGAATGCACGGAATCCTGTCCGGTCTTTTAAAAGAGGATTTCCTTTGTGATCAATATAGGTATTTATTGTTACAATATGTATCACTTGATTGCTAACTGTGTAATCTTACAATGTTTTGATATATACTCTGCCTACAGCAGATTATTTTTAGCACAACACAGTGCATCATGTATTGTGATATATATTTATGCTTGTTTTCTTTTTTCGTTTTTTTTCCTTTTTTTCATAATAGATAGTAACCTTCTGAAGAAGACCCCTGGGAGGGTCGAAACGCGTAAAGGGCTTTTACTATTTATACGCATATATCTCTTATTGTATTGATACTATGCTTCAAGCATCACAATTATATGTATATGTGTATTTCTGTTTTTACATGTAATACCATACATTTTTACCTATCTAGTGGAGCTCAGTCTTTGACCACTGCGTCACTTATTTCATCCTCTTTTTTATTAATAAACATTTACAATATTAGTCTACCTTCTACATGTCAATGTTATTTATATTATACAGGTTAAACTTTGCTGGTAAAAAGCCCCACTCTGGGGACACCATTTTCTTTTTAGTTTATAACATACCAGGGGTGATCAGCGCCCTCTGACCCCAATTTCGGGGGTGTTACCGTTCTTTCTGTCTAGTTCTTTAAACCCGGGTGGTTAAACACCCTTCCCCATTCGGTAACGCAAGAGGTCTGGGACTTGAGCTCTACTTGGTATATTTGTATTTGGTACAATTCTTCATCGTTGTTTTTTCGTTTGTTGATAATATGAATAGCTTCCAGGGTGATGATTGGAACCATTTAATGTCCAGCTATGAGATTGAATTTGAAAATGGTGATCGAGTGGAAACGGAGATCTCCACTCTTTTGTCAAAATTCACCAAAGTGCTAGAGAAGAAGTCGGCACTTTTCTGGCACACAAAATCCTTCGAGAGATACATTGATAATAATCTTTGTATCGTAAGGATACTGCCGGGAATACTATACTTTATGCAGACAGCTTCCATCCAATAAACCTTAAGAAGTCTATACCCTATGGCCAGTACCTGCGGCTGCGCATGAACTGTTCGGATGATGCCCTTTTTAGGGCCGAAGCTGCCCAATTACAGACAAGACTTTTAGCCCGTGGCTATAGTCGGGTATGTCTGCGTAAGGCGTACAATCGAGCACTGGCCCAATCTCGTAACAATCTTTTACACCCTGGGGCAGCCAGTAGATTTCTCCTTTTGTGTGCCCAGTTTACCTGTAGATTACATGCTCATTATGAAATGTTCTGCATTTATGTTTATTCATTGCTATTCTTTACTTGTGACATGTTGTTACTAAAATATACTTTTTTGGATTTATTATCCCTTATGCTGTATGACGGAAGGTCCGGTTGCACTTTCCCATTTTTTCCACTAGATGGTGCCATGTGAGGTTACCTCTCGTCCTTATCTATGCCGATTGGATGGACCAATGGGGTATGGCTTCACGACCAGAAGAGGGGGGTGGCAGTGGCGCGCGCATACCTCTCCCCATTAGGTCCCGGGGTACGAACGGGTGAGCGCTGCCCGTCTACCCGGGACGATTATTTCTGGTCGGCGGCATTCCGAACGGTATCGGACTGGTGGCCTCGCTGCGCACGCGCGTTCTACGCGTGCGACGCGACGCACTCATGTCACGCTGGTGCGACGCTACCGTGCACTCTCCCGCCCTATCAGGAGAGTCATTTCCGGAATGCCGAGGGGACCACATCCGGTCGTCTTTCAGGCAACCAATAGTGGTTATGGGTTAACGGGTGGAGATTTTGATTGACCCATTAACCTCACTTGGGCTATTTATACCCCACCCTTTCACACTGCACATCATTCCTTCACCCACAGGAGCACACGCACATCGTTTTTATGCAACTGGGTAAGTCCCTGGGTTCTTTTACCCTATGCTGTTCCACTTTTTCTATTGCACTATACACAGCTCTGTTGGCAGGAGTATAAGACTATCTCTTGTCTACTTGCAGACTCAAGACTTCTCTCACCCTATGGAAACATACTAATGTGAAGGGCTGTATTATAAAGGTCACCACTTTTAAGCCACTTTACCACTAATTATTTGAGTGTTTTCCTTCTGGCCCTGTTGTCCAATGTGGACCCATTGGAAATTGGCTACAGGTATATATACATTGTTTTATCCCAGCACCACTGTGGTCACGCTGGGATATTCCAAAGCTGTTACACCACTCCACTTTCTTTTCCCATTCACTCCTCTCTTTAGTCATGTTCACTGTTTGTTCATTTTTTGCAGTTTTGTTTGGCACCAGTTTGTAGTCCCTTCACCCCTTTTTCCCTTTCTCTTTCTTTTTCTTTTCCACTCTTGTCCTTTGTCTTCTCCCCTTTCCCATCTTTTTTTTTTATATATGGTGTTTCGGTCTGGCATTGGTCTTTCTTTTGGGCATTTTTCTTTTGGGCATCTGCTCACACTCTAACTGAGTGAAATATCCCACCCTGAAATGGTAGGATTCACTTGACATATGTGTATCCTTGACGTGTGTATACCATTGACACTGCATGCGGGCATGTTCTATCTCTCTATACAGAGGTGATAGTTTCTGAATAGGGCCCCTTTCTATATATACATATATATATATACATATGTCTTATATCCTTTCCTTCTCTGTAGGTCGCCCCCTCTCCTAATCCCGTTCACCTATACCCATACCTTCCTCCATTATTGTGTTTTGGAGGTGGTAATAGGGATGTGATCCCTTGCAAGCTTTTTACCCTTTGGATCCATTTTCCTTGCTCTTCCCCCGTTCTGGGTAGAGCTAGCCATTTTTTTCCATCCACATAAGGTCGGCACATCCATGAAGAATATGGGAGAATGCACGGAATCCTGTCCGGTCTTTTAAAAGAGGATTTCCTTTGTGATCAATATAGGTATTTATTGTTACAATATGTATCACTTGATTGCTAACTGTGTAATCTTACAATGTTTTGATATATACTCTGCCTACAGCAGATTATTTTTAGCACAACACAGTGCATCATGTATTGTGATATATATTTATGCTTGTTTTCTTTTTTCGTTTTTTTTCCTTTTTTTCATAATAGATAGTAACCTTCTGAAGAAGACCCCTGGGAGGGTCGAAACGCGTAAAGGGCTTTTACTATTTATACGCATATATCTCTTATTGTATTGATACTATGCTTCAAGCATCACAATTATATGTATATGTGTATTTCTGTTTTTACATGTAATACCATACATTTTTACCTATCTAGTGGAGCTCAGTCTTTGACCACTGCGTCACTTATTTCATCCTCTTTTTTATTAATAAACATTTACAATATTAGTCTACCTTCTACATGTCAATGTTATTTATATTATACAGGTTAAACTTTGCTGGTAAAAAGCCCCACTCTGGGGACACCATTTTCTTTTTAGTTTATAACATACCAGGGGTGATCAGCGCCCTCTGACCCCAATTTCGGGGGTGTTACCGTTCTTTCTGTAAAGAAATATCCAGGGTCTAATACGCATCTTTTGACAAAGCACTTCACTTGATTAGGTCCGCTGGCCAGTTAGCTTTGTTGGCTAAGGCGGACATTGAGCTTGCATTTCGCCTCCTCCCAGTTCACCTGGAATGCTTTCATCTGCTGGGCTACTACTTTCGAAGAACCTAGTCATTTGACATGTGCCTTCCCATGGGCTGTGCGATTTTGTGTTATTACTTTGAGCTCTTCAGTAGCTTCCTTGAATGGGTGGTTATCCAGTCGGCTGGCCTGCATTCTCGGTTACATTACTTGAATGACTTCCTTTTTTTATAGGCCCAGCCAGCATTGGACAGTGCTAGCAGCTCCTTTCCGTGTTTCAGGGTATCTGCGACCGGTCTGCCATTCCGCTGTCAGCTGAAAAAACAGAAGGTCCTGTAACAGTTTTGTCCTTTTTTGGCATAGAAGTATACACGGTGGCTATGGTTTTTCATCTGCCCAATGATAAATTGGTTAGACTCCACGCCCTGATCCATTTAGCTTAAAGCGAAGGTCCACCCTAAAGTGAACCTTCCGCTCATTGGAATCCTCCCCCCCTCCGGTGCCACAATTGGCACCTTTCAGGGGGGAGGAGGGTGCAGGTACCTGTACAGTACAGGTATCTGCACCCACTTCCGGGATAGCTCTCTGCGGAAAGGGGCGTATATCTACGCCCCTTTCCAAAAGTCCCCCGCTGCCTGCTGGGAAACACACAGATCCCAGAGACAGCGGGTCCATCCTTATTGCGCAGCGCGACTCGCGCATGCGCAGTAGGGAACCGGGAAATGAAGCTGAAAAGCTCCTTTTCCTGATTCCCATACCCAAGATGGCGGCGGCAGCACCCGAGAGACGATCGAGAGATGCCGACATTGCGGGCACGCTGGGCGGGTAAGTGTCCTTATTTTAAAAGTCAGCAGCTGCTGTATTTGTAGCTGCTGGCTTTTAAAAAAAAAAACGGCGGAACTCCCGGCAGACTCCCGCTTTAAGGGTCTAGGAAACTTCAGTTAAAGTAGCTTCAGTCACTGTTGGGTCATCTTGTTTTTGCCTGTCAGGTCATCCCCATGGGGAGAGCCTTTTGTAGATGCTTAGCATGGTCTATAAAAGGCGTGGCTGCCCCTCATCATTATGTCCATATCACCAGGCCAATGCGTGAAGACTTGGCTGTCTGGCTATCCTTTCTCCAGTCGTAAAGATTATTCATGTTGTTTGCTGGAGGAAGTGCTGAACTCACAGCTGGAGCTCTACATGGATGTGGCTGACTCCTGTGGCTTCAGTGCCTTTTTCCAAGGAGAATGATCTTCTGAGAAATGGCCGGCCCCATGGGCCCACATGGATTTGTTGAGGAACCTCACCTTGTTGGAGTTTTTTCCAATAGTTATCGCTATTGAGTTGTGGGGTGAGAGGTTACGCAACCGCCAGGTGGTTTTCAGGTTGGATAATATGAATGTGGTTCAAATTGTTAATCAGCAGTCCACTAGATCCCCTTCGGTTGTATCCTTACTGTGTTTTTTAGTTCTGCGATACTTGCAGTTTAAAATATGGTTTAAAACGAAGCATGTTCCTGGGATTGCTAACGATATTGCCGATGCTCTCTCTCTTTCCCAGCTGGATTGTGTTCGCTCCCTGGCTCCATTGGCGTCCCCAGAGGGCCTTCCCTGTCTGACCTATTTGTGGAACCTTGTTTCCAGAGCTTGCTAGACCTTCTTCGGGCATCACTATCCACAAGAACGTGGGTATCGTACAGCTGGGAATGGGTCCAAGTATCATGTGGTGAGTTTTCACTTTCACTTACATCAGCTCATGATGATAGATGCATGGCATTGTTTTCCTTCCTTGTGTTTTTGCTCCAAAGAGCCTTGTCTGGCTCCACGGTCAGTTCATCCATGTCTGCTTTGTCTTTCTGGTTTCACTTCTGCGGTTGGGAAGACATCACAAAGGAATTTCCTGTTCGTCGGGTGTTGCAGGGGTGGAGACATGCAACTCATTCCCCCGATTCGCTGTGCCAAGTTTCACCCCATATGTTCTCCTCTATCCTTTCCCTAATGCCCCCTCTGCGTTCCTCGGTTTTTGAGACCCTACTGTTCTGGGTGTCTTTTTCCTGGGAATTTTCTGGTGCCTTTCATATCAGCGATCTGGTTTCGTGATCCAGATCCTCAGTGGGTAGTGTCAGAACTGAGGATGTCATTTTTTCTGAGCACTGTGTTTCGATGTTTCTGCGTACCTCAAAGACAGACACCTGCAGTAGAGGTATACATGTTGTTTTGCATTCTTGCACGGGAACCTTTTGCCCAGTCTTGTTGGCCTGGCACTTTAGCTCAAGTTGTCCTCCTTCCCCGACTTTTTTAGTTCATGCTGATTTTTCCTCCCTGAGTAGGTTTCAATTCTTGTGGGTTTTCTGTAGTTGCCTCGACAGATTAGGTCTTCCATCTTGTGATTTTTCAAAGCATTTTTTCCGCATCGGCGCTGCTACCGTGGCTTCAGGCATGTGTTTTTCTGATACAGAGCTTCAGCGTCTGGGTAGGTGGGAATCCTCTAATTTTTCTTTGTATGTCCACCCACACTTGTTTTAATTCCAGGTTTCCACCCAGTCTTGATCTGGATTGGGGATTCTTTCATTTACTGGGCCTCTCGTCGGTCGGATGTCCAGAGCTATGGGTCAAACAGGCTTTTCATATGATGTCGCCAGAGTCCGTTGGTGTGGGCTTCATGGTTTACGCTGGTCGCAGGTCCTCCCTGAGTGCCTACGTGTTCGTTCACATGTTTCCGGCCCCATTATTTTGATTCTTCATGCTGGGGGGAATGACGTGGTTTATACACGTTCTGTGGACCTCATCTCTGCTATCAAGCAGGATATTGCTCATTGTTATGCGGTCTTCACCAACATAGTACTTGTTTGGTCTGAGATCGTGCCTCTCTTGTTTTGGGTCCGGGGTATCCCTGGCCGATATTTGGAACGTTTCCGTCTGAAGGTTAATTCCCAGGTGTCCAAGTTTGTTAGGCAAATTGGGGGTTTTGTGGTTTGGTACAAGGATCTGGAGGATGCGAATGGTGATCTGTTGAGACTGGATGGTGTTCACCTTAATAATATTGGCCTGGATATTTTCAACATTGGTTTTCAGCATGGTGCGGAACAGGCACTGTCTGCAGTGGGCGCTCGTCAGTTAATTACTGATGTGCTGGTAGCGTTTTTTTTTACCTTGCCTCCATTGAAAGTCGCTCTAATAGGCTATGCCCTCAGTGGAAAATTGGAATTAGGCTGTCTGTCCAGCACTTTTGGTAAGGACAGGCCCCTTTTGGAAATTGACTGGTTAATGTTAAAGCGTGCTCACATTACAAATGTGAGTGGCACAGGTTTAAAGTGTTTACATGTTCTGTGATGGAAATTAAAGCTGTGGCCTTGCCCCTTTTCCAACCTAACAGTTGTAAGTGTGGTTTCTTATATTGGGGGCAAGACATTGTTAATGTTAATGCTGATGTTAAAGTTGGCTTTATGACTAGGCCTATGCTCCTCAGCAGTCAAGAGTCTAAGAAAAAAACTGTAAGTGTAGATGTACTTAAAGTTAAGTTCTGATGGAAAATCATAGTTCTACTCTCTGGTAATGGGCTACACTTGTACCAGTAATACATGGCTGATTGTTGCTACATTTCTACGGTTATGACATGGCTTGAAATTGCAATATATCCATTAATAATTTATTTTCACATTTTGGATGATGATGCCACATGCCACACTTTATTCTACATATACTGCTGCTAATAAAGTAAAAAAAAAGACAAAAGCCCATCAAGTTCAGCCTCTCACTTTGACCTAGAGAAGGGGTGTGAAACTTAGATATCAAGACCACAACAGTCCCCCAGAGCCCCCCTTACAGAAAAGTGCAACCCCCCTACTTTGTGCTGCTACTGCTAAGAAGCTGGGGGCAGAGCTGGGAAGCATAAAGTGCAGGGCCTGGACCCCTCCAGGTAGGGCTGGAATCAGCTGAATCCCGAGCCCAGGGAGGCGGAGAAGAGAGGGTGCTGTGGCTGTACAGAGAGGCATAGGATCTGTAGGGAGAAGTCTGTCCTCATCTCTGCTGCAGATGGGGGGGAGGGGGGGGAGCAGATACAAGCCTCTCCTTAGCTGCATGGAGAAATGCAGGATCTGGCAGAGGAGGTCGCGTTTCCCCATACAAGGCTTTGACTGGGAAAGGAGGCATAGTGGAGCTACAGGTCTTGACGTCACCGTGCACCAGCTGGCTGGCATGAGCCGCGGCTGGTTTGAATACCTTGAATACCGTTTTTTTGGATGTCAGTGCCTATGTTTTTTTTAAGAATAAATACCTTTTAAATTCGAGTACTGCACCATGAAGCCTCTTCTTGTCATTTCATAGATACATCCCGTGGAGGAATCTATTTTACTAGAAGGCTCTGAGAGGAGTATTTCAGCAGAGAAAAGCTGTTACAGGAGGAGGGATCATATTATTGGAAAAGTCAGTGGATACAATGCCTTGGGCCAAGCGATCCTTTCTGTGTGGGCCTAGTCGATCTTTATAATAAGGATGAGCCGAACACACCCCGGTTCGGTTCGCAGCAGAACCTGGGAACAGACCTAAACTTCGTGTGAACTTTAGAACCCTATTAAAGTCTATGGGACTCGAACGTTCAAAATCTAATGTGCTAATTTTAAAGGCTAATATGCAAGTTATTGTCCTAAAAAGTGTTTGGGGACCTGGGTCCTGCCCCAGGGGACATGCATCAATGCAAAAAAAAAGTTTAAAAAAACTGCAGTTTTTTCGGGAACACTGATTTTAATAATGTTTAAAGTAAACAATAAAGTATAATCCTTTAAATTTTGTACCAGGGGTGTGTGTATAGTATGCCTGTAAAGGGGCACATGTTTCTGTGCTTAGAACTGTCCTTCCACAAAGTGTAATTTCTGCAGGAAAAAGTTATTTAAAATCACTCGCGGCTATAATGAATTGTCGGCTCCCCATAATACAGAGAAAAATCCATACCAGACCCTTTATCTGAGCACGCAACCTGGCAGGCCGCAGGAAAAGAGGGGGGGATGAGAGAGCGCCCCCCTCCTGAACAATACCAGGCCACATGACCTCAACATTGGGAGGATGCTTGAGGGTCTGTGACCCCTCAAAGCACCTTGTCCCCATGTTGATGAGGACAAAGTCCTCATCCCCACAACCCTGCCCGGTGGTCGTGCGGGTCTGCGGGCGGGGGGCTTATCAGAATCTGAAAGCCCCCCTTTAACAAGGGGACCCCCAGATCTCGGCCCCCCTGTTTGAAATGGTAAGGGGGTACAAAATTACCCCTACCATTTCACAAAGAAAGTGCAAAAAAATGTTAAAAAAGACAAAGACACTTTTGGAAAAGCCCTTTATTAAAATAAAAAAAAATGTAAAAAAGATTTCAGCGTTGGTAATCCACTCTTGCTATCCAGCGACAGATGATCATCTCTCCGGGGGGTCCAGCGATGGCTGATCTGATCCAGCGACGGATGATCTCTCCCTCCAGTCCAGCGCAGTCCATCCATCCTCTCTCTCCACTGGCGGAGACACTGCGGGGATCTCGGCAGCCTGACATTTCTTATATGAGGAGGGCGGGGCCATCTGTCAGCTGACACCGCCCCCTCTGACACGGGGGGAAGCCTGGCTTCCCCAATGCTGAGTGGGTGATCCCACCCCCCTCCGATGTAACGCAGGTTTCGGTTTCAGAAGCAGGCAGGTTACATTTTAATTGTGTAAAATGTAACCTGCCTGCTTCTGAGATCTATGATTTCCTCTGTGAGTTTTTTCAGTGTTGAGTCACTGGTCGGTATTTCCACCATTGGAACTTTTGGAAGGAAGATTGGAGCCCTTGAGACGGTGTCGACAGTTTCTCTACTGAGTAAAATATCTACAGCCCCTCCATTGGCTGAAGGACCATCTGTGACCTGTCGCACGGTTCCTGTGGAGTCGAAGACATATTCGTTTATGCTCGTTTGACCTGGTGTTGCCCACACACAGGTCCTGTTCCTGTGGAGTCGAAGACATATTCGTTTATGCTCGTTTGACCTGGTGTTGCCCACACACAGGTCCTGTGGCTCTGGTAAGAGTACCCACCTTTTTCACATTTCATTTGATGTTACTGCCTTAGATGTCCTGTGGATTATCTTTTCACCTATGCATCGTATGAACCACTGCTTCTGAGACTTATGCATGGATTCTGGGGACTAATTCACTTCATTCTTTGGACTTTATAGCTATTTTGGTGATAGTCACTTCACCATTTAATTTTCATCGTAATATTTTATAGTTTAATATTAGCGCTACATTATAGTTTCCTATAATAAATACAGTGTTAAGTACTAGGCTAAGTGTGTATGGGCCCAGAGTAGCATGCTGGGGAGGTTAGTGAAGGAAAATATGCATGTAGGCCACGAAAAAGCATGCATGAGGACAAAAAGGACATTCATTCACAACATATTACAAAAATGGGAAGGATGGAATACAAAAAATATAAAATGAATTAGAAAACATGAAGGTGATATTAAAGCAAAAAAGTTACACGAATAAAGTCCTTCTGCAGGACTTGGATGATGGCACTACATGTCTCAGGAATAATGACTCCCAGAGCCTGGGGAGAGATACCAGTGGTAAACTTGATATCCTGAAGAAACACCCCCTGTCGCCAAATAATGCAAGGTGGCTATGAGCCTTTGCTCTGCTGGAATAGCAGCTCTCATGCAGGTGTCCTGCTTCATGATATAGGGGGACAGCAAGGACAATAGTTGCTGAAAGCAGGAGTCTGTCATCTGGAGATAATTACGGTAATCATTTGGATTAATCTCCTGCAGCTCCCGCAGTAAAGGCATATAGCTAAATTGGTCATGATTAAGTAGCCACGTATTGGCCCAAACAGTCCTCATCCTACTACTCTGATTATTCCTAGACCAGGCTAAAGTCACAGCAACAATAGAGTTGGCCTTGCGGTTCGCCCGGCGGTCGGTTCGCAGCGAACTTTGCTAGTTTGCGATTCACCAAACTGGCGGACTTTTGGCGCTGTTCGTGGCGGACATATTCCTTTACATTGGGAAGAACTTTGACCCATGACACATCCATCATGGGGTACAGGACAGCCAATTGAGACATTTCAGCACATGGACATACCCCCTACCTTTTAAATAGACCTGATCTGGCGGCCATTTTACATTCTGTCTTTTATCAGTGTAGGGAAAGGACGCTGTGTGGAGCAGGGGCAGTCAGTAATCACTAGCTATTACTATTAGGTCCACAAAGGTCATTTTAAGGACTGGTATAGGTGTACAGTATATAGGGTTGTAATACACTTATAATATACTTTCTTTCAAATATAGAAAGCATATTATAGTGCATTGCAGTGCTGCTGACCGATTCTGCAGCTGTCATTTATCAGTGTAGGGACTGTTTGGTGTTTGGAGCAGGGGCAGTCTGCAATTCACTAGCTACTAGCTAGCTATTATTAGGTCGACAAAGGTCCTTTTAAGGACTGGTATAGGTGTACAGTATATAGGGTTGTAATATACGTATAATATACTTTCTTTCAAATATAGAAAGCATATTATAGTGCACTGCAGTGCTGCTGACCGATTCTGCAGCTGTCATTTGTGTAGGGACAGTTTGGTGTTTGGAGCAGGGACAGTCTGCAATTCAGCTAGCTACAGTACTATTAGGTCCACAAAGGTCCTTTTAAGGACTGGTATAGGTGTACAATTTGGTGTGCAGTATATAAGGGTGTAATACACAAATAAAATACTTGCAAATATAGAAAGCATAGTATAGTGCATTTCCACTGTGCAGCATTGTGACTGCTGAGCGGTTCTGGAGCGATATTACAAAGAGTGACAAACGCAATTAGAAAAAAGTATAATAGCTGGTGTGATAGACCAGTGGCCCCCGAAAAAAGACAGATTGAAGCGGGGTGTTATATACCTTCTTCCACATGTACTGCACTTCTCTAGAGACTTTTGTCACAGGGTCATTTAAAAAATGACAGGCAGAGGCAGGCCCTTCCGCAGGGGTGGTAGGGGTAGGGCACGAGCAACAGGCTTGAGCCAAAGTGGCAAATTGCAGAAGGTGCGTTCGATTACGTCAAAAGGACGCACCAGACTTGGTTGAGTGGCTCACTCAGCCTTACTCTTCTGCACCCTCTTCATCCTCTTGATCTGCACCCTCTTCACTCTCTGCTGTGTGCAGCCCCAAAGACACTACCACCACCACCACCATATACCCTCCGCTTGAGTCACAGGAATTACTTTCTGATCTATCACAAGACATTGGCGATGCGCAGCCATTCTTGGCATTGGATCAGGAAGAGCAGGTAGCAACAACGGCCACTCAGCAGTCTGATGACAGTACCCAGATCAGCCCAAGGAGGTTGGTCCCCGGTGTTGCTGCCTACTCCGAGATCTCTAATTATAGTGGTGGGGAA
Source organism: Lithobates pipiens (assembly GCF_037356315.1). NCBI lineage: Eukaryota > Metazoa > Chordata > Amphibia > Anura > Ranidae > Lithobates > Lithobates pipiens. Next base: position 135,106,549 of record NW_027507785.1, read on the forward strand.
GGTGCTGTAGATGATGATGTGTCTAGTGATGTCACGTGGGTGCCCACAAGAGAGGAAGAGGAGGGGAGTTCAGAGGGAGATACGGAACAGCAGATAGGGAGGAGAAGCAGGCGGAACTTACATTGCACAGGAGGGACAAAGCAGACTGCTAATGTATCAGGAGCGAGGCATCAACCATGTACGGTCACATCTGGCGCTCCCAGGACGCCGGCACATGACTCCGCAGTGTGGACGTCCGCTGCTGACAATAGTGTTGCCATCTGCAGCCTTTGCAGTCAACGCATAAGTCGCTGTAAGCCCAACACTCACCTAGGGACGACCGCCTCAAGAAGGCACACGATCTGCCCTCACTGAGCCCAGTGGGAGCAACGGAACCCACAAAGCCACACTCCAGGCTCTCACCATCCAGCCTCTTCTACTTCTCCTTCTCCTCTCTCCTCAAAATTGTCCTCCACTCCACCTTCCATCTTGCCATCCTCATGTTTTTCTGGAAAAAGGCAGGCTTCCATGGGCCAAATGTTCGAGTGTAAAAAAATGATGACGCCAGATAACCCTCTTGCCCAATGGTTGACCGCTGGCTTGTCAGAACTGTTAGCCTGCCAACTACTGCCACATAAACTGGTGGACTCGGAGGCCTTTCGAAAATTTGTGGCCATTGGAACACCACAATGGAAGGTCCCAGGAAGGAAGTATTTCTCACAGAAGGGCATCCCAGAGCTATATGGCCATGTTCAGTGGCAAGTGAATGTATCTCTGGCACACAGTGTCGTGCCAAGATACATCTGACCACAAACACGTGGTCTAGCAAACACGGGCAGGGAAGGTATATAACTTTTACTGCCCACTGGGTGAACCTTCTGACGGCCGTCAAGCATGTAACCCGTGGCACCCATGTAGATTTGGTTTTACAGCCACGGATGATTGCATGCAGGCCTGGCTCTTCTTCTCCTCCTACTCCATCCTCTCTCTCCTCCTCGGCTGACTCATCCTTTTCTGCTGCTAGCGTCTCTTCCGCTGTACCGCCCAAGATCCCCAGAACCTATTCGACATGCCAGGTGAGATGTTGCCATGCTGTGCTGCGTCTGTTGTGCCTGGAAGCCAAGAGCCACACTGGCCCTGCACTCCTTTCAGCTTTGCGTTCACAGGCAGATCAGTGGCTAACACCGCACAATTTGACAGTTGGTAAAGTGGTGTGTGACAATCTGCTTAGCGCATTGAAACAGGGCAAAATTACACACGTGCCATGCATGGCACACGTCTTAAACTTGGTCGTGCATCGATTTGTTGTCAAATAACCTGGGATCCAGGACATCTTGTGGTAGGCAAGGAAAATCTTGGCCCATTTCAGAATGGCTCACCTTGCTGACATTCAGCGGCGACACAATCTGCCGGTCAGACGTCTTATTTGCGATTGCCCGACATGATGGAACTCAACCTTCTATATGCTTGATAGGCTGCTTCAGCAGAAACGTGCAGTTAACGACTACCTGTACGAAATTTGCAGCAGAACAGGTTCTGGGGAGCTTGGTTTTTTTTCACCGTGCCAGTGGCTGCTAATGCGCGATGCATGCAGACTTCCGGGCCATTTGATGAGATCACCAAACTGGTCAGTCGCAGCCATGGCGCCATGAGTGACATCGTACCTTATGCCTTCTTTATGGAGCATTCATTGCGTTGTGTCATTGATCAAGCCATGGAGGAGCAGGAAGATGAGGAAGTCACAATGCTGGATGAATTCCCAGGGGGGGCTACTCTATCTGAGACAAGCCAACAACAGGAGTCTGGAGAGGAGTCAGAGGAGGATGGTGCCGGGGCGGATGAGGAGGAGCAAGAAGAGCATGCTTTAAACCTTTCTGGGATCCCTGTTGTCTGTGGATGGGGGGAGGAGAACGAGGAGGACGACATTATCCTGGATGATGAGGAGGAGCCAGGCCACCACACTGCTTCCAGATTATTTTTTTTTCACTTTATCTCTTTATTTATTTATTTTCACTTTAAACAAGACATATAAAATTTCCATACAAAGTTAAGCAAAAACAGTAAGAATTCCATAAAACCCTTTTACACCCTTCCATTCCCTACTCTCATCCGTCCTATCCATTCACGCAAACATTCTCCTTGCACTGTTTCCCTAGCTAGCAACCCTTCCACTTAGGTATAGATACCATTATTCATTTTCTCACACCACAGCTTTCAGATCTTATCAAATTTCTGTCGTATAAATACTACCCTTTCCTTGAGGACTACCCCATTCATATTCTGCACCCACTCTCCACTACTAGGGGGTATCGAGGATTGCCATTTCTGAGCTATGAGTTTCCTAGCCTGGAAGAGGCATCTTATTTTTGCTAGTTTAGTACCTTTGGGATCCCCGCCTCCGTCTATCCATCCCAATACACACCCCAAGGGTTCCATATCTATTGTCATCTCAAATACCTGAGTTATTATTTCCACAACCTCCCTCCAGTAGCGATGCAGCTTAGGGCACCTCCAGAACATATGCAACATGTCCCCCTGCATCCTTCCACATCTAGGGCATGAGGGGTCCTGCCTTCGACCAAACGAGAAGAGTCTCTTGGGGGTGTAATATGCTCTGTATAATAGGAGTAAGTGAGGCAACTTTTGAGATGAAGAAAGGGATACCCAAGGTGCCAACTCTAGAACCCTCTCCCATTGGGCTGCCGAAATACTACCCACATCTATTTCCCATTTCTTTCTGTATAGTTGCTCCTGTGTTGTAGCCCGAGTCTTCTTATGTATACTTGAATAGGTTTTAGATATTAACCCTTTCCCAGATTTCACTCGCAATATTTCCTGGATCACTGGTAACTCGCACCATTTTATTGCATCCCCCCCAAACTCTTTTTCCAGCGCGTGCCTAACCTTCCAGTTTAGTGCAAATGGGGGCCTTCATGCTCCAGTGTTTTAACAGGGACCCCCGCATAAAAAGCATAAAGGTCAAGGACCGGTACTGGGTGGCAACATACTTAGACCCCCGGTACAAACACAAAATGGCAGAAATGTTACCACCATCACAGAGGGCTGTCAGAATGGAGCACTTCTAGGCCTTGCTTAGAGAAATGCTACATTCTGCTTTTGCGTGCACTGGCAGAGGAGGAATTCTCACTCCCAGAGAAAGAGTTGCGGGTATCAATCCAACAGCGCCTGCAAGAAGAGGGTGGTTTGAAAATGTGTTGGTCACTTCTGATATGAGATCATTCTTTCAGCCGACCCATCGACAGGTGTCATCCGGATCCAGCATCAGGGAATGCCTAGACTGACAGGTGTCCGACTACATCGGGTTAACGGCCGATGTGGACGCTCTGAGAAGTGATGAACCCCTGGACTACTGGGTGGGCAGGCATGACCTCTGGCCAGAGCTTGCTCAATTTGCAATGCAACTGTTGGCTTTCCCCCCATCTAGTGTCCTGTCCGAAAGGACGTTCAGTGCAGCAGGGAGGATCATGACTGATAAGCGTACTCGCCTAGCTCACGACAGTGTTGACTACCTCACATTTATAAAAATGAATGAGGCATGGATCTCGGAGGAATTCAACACATGTGACCAGTAGACCATGTATATGCATAACTCTATAAATGATTTATATAATCTAGCACACAGACCTTTTTTCTACCTTTGTACAAGGCTCACTTGTACAAAAAAGCACACCGTACTATATGCCCGTACCCTCCTGTTTGAAGAGGTTGAGTGGTGTCAAATTTTTGAGTCCCGCAGCGAGTTGCTGGTGTCAGCGCTCTCTATCACGGTTCTGGTGTGGTATCAGTGCTCGCTATCTCGGTGCTGGTGTCAGTGCTCGCTATCTCGGTGCTGGTGTCAGTGCTCTCTATAACGGTGCTGGTGTGGTGTCAGTGCTCTCTATCACGGTGCTGGTGTCAGTGCTCTCTATCTGGGTGTTTGGTGTCAGTGCTCTCTATCACGGGGCTGGTGTCAGTGCTCCCTATCTCGGTGCTGGTGTCAGTGCTCTCTATCACGGTGCTGGTGTCAGTGCTCTCTATCTCGGTGCTGGTGTCAGTGCTCTCTATCACGGTGCTGGTGTCAGTGCTCTCCATCTCGGTGCTGGTGTGGTGTCAGTGCTGTCTATCACGGTGCTGGTATCAGTGCTCTCTATCTTGGTGCCAGTGCTCTCTATCATGGTGCTGGTGTCAGTGCTCTCTATCTCGGTGCTGGTGTCAGTGCTCTCTATCTCGGTGCTGGTGTCAGCGCTCTTTATCATGGTGCTGGTGTCAGTGCTCTCTATCTCGATGCTGGCATCATTGCTCTCTATCTCGGTGCTGGTGTCAGTGCTCTCTATCATGGTGCTGGTCTCAGTACTCTCTATCTCGGTGCTGATGTCAGTGCTCAGATTTTATCGCGGTGCTGGTGTCAGTGTTCTATCTCAGTCCTGGTGTCAGTGAGGGAGATAGCAGCGGAGAAGCCAATCAGCAGGCAGTGCCAGCACCATGGCTGAGGATCAGCACTGGACTGGCACCTCTGGACCACCGCAGTGGAGCCCTGCATAAGTGGGGGTAAGGGCCGGGCCGAGGGAGGGGTCAGGGGATCAAGCACAGGTTGGCATACTGGCATACTGTCACAGGACTGCGCTGCCCTGACTGTGGCACTGATCATCTCCTGCACCCCCTTCATAGCCTGGCCTGACCTTGCCTCTTCTCCATGGCCTTCATGCGCTCCTAAATTTACAAAATTTCACAGATAAAAAAAGAAAGGTATGTCAGTGTCCATGTTGTGGGACTATGTGTGCACAGCTAGTAAGTATTTTGTGGCTGAAAATATGACCTGGAGGTTTTTAAGGTTCGCCTGCCATTAAAGTGAATGGGGTCTGCCGCGAACTATGCGGTTCGTGAACATTTGGGCACGTTCATGGATCGTATTTGCGAAATGTCCCATCGGAAGTTCGTCCATCATTAAGCAGCAACTCCAAGCCCATAAATAGCATGCTCTCTCCTAGGATCGTGCAACATGGCTGATTGGCCAAAACGGTCAGAAACAAACATGAAACGCACGGAATGGAACACTGCGAATCAGCACTGACTAAACATTTACTAACTCGAAATTAGCAGAAGGAGCCCAAAGGGTGACGCCAGAGAATTGAACGTCCTCTTTTGAAGCGTCGTCAGTACGTTGTAACGTCACTACGTTCCTGTTTGTTTCTCAAAAAGTCCGATCATGTGTATGCAATGCCAGTTTGTGGACAACTCCCTTTGTACAAAAGTCCACGGGAAAGTTTGTACAAAGTCCGATCGTGTGTATGAGGCTTAAGATGTGTAATTTACATAAGACAATCATAAGTGGTGTGCAGGCTCCATCTAACGTTCCTTTTTGGTATTGCTGCAGTTGTTCTGTTTACTTATGCCGCGTACACATGTAGCAGACTATCCGGCGGACTTAGTCTGGCGGACTTTCCGCCGGACTGTCCGCCGGACTTTCCGAACGAGCTACTTGCCCACACATGGTACTTTTGCAGCGGACTAATACGGCGTACTAAGTCCGCCGGACTATCTGCCGTACTTTTGAAATGAATGGACTCGCCCACACACGCCGAGGAAAGTCCGCTCATTTTGAGCGCGTCTCCAGGTAGCTAAGACCAGCGAAGGAGGCGTCACTGGCCCCGTCACCTGGTATGGACTTAAAGGGGAATCCCTACACTGAAAAATCGGCGTGGGGTCCCCCCTAGGTCCATCATTCCCTTATCCGAGCACGCTAACCGGTGGCCAGGAAAGGGGGTGGGGACGAGCGAGTGCCCTCCCCCTCCTGAGCCGTACCAGGCTGCGTGCCCTCAACATGGGGGGTGCCTTGGGAAAGGGGGGGCCGCGCCTTAAAGTAACAGGCCTGTGGCAGGCGAAGCAAGCAGCCACACTACACAGAGACGTGCTCTGTCAAGCAGCATCGACACTGAGCGGTCTCTATACAGCAAGACAGCTTCTTCCCCACAGCCATGTCTCACAGTGGGACATCTTCTTACAAAACGCGTTCACAAATAAGCTCATCTAGGTCATCTGTCGCAAATGCAGCAGCTATCCCCCCAAACCTCAAAGACTCAGAGAAATGTTGGTACTTACCCATATTTGGGGTCTATCACCCTAAGAAGCAAGGGCAGATTAGAATGGTGTTCGATTCCAGTGCCAAGTATGAAGGTGTCTCTCTAAATGATGTCCTTCTCTCTGGTCCTGACCTTAACAACAGACTAGTGAGAATACTTCTCCGCTTTCGCAAATATTCAGTCACATTCATGGCAGGCATACAGCAAATGTTATATTGCTTTCTTGTTAAAGAAGAACACCAAAACTTTCGGAGGTTTCTCTGGTTCAGGGACAACAACCCCTCTGGAGACATTACAGAATACGGCATGAGGGTGCACATATTTGGCAACAGTCCTTCCCTTGCAGTTGCTATATATGGCCTCAGACACTCTGCTAGAGTGGGAGAGTCAGAGTATGGGTCAGATGTCAGACAATTTGTGGACAAGGATTTCTATGTAGACGTGAAATCACTACCCAAAAATGAAGCCGCAATCAGTCTCCTCAAAAGAACTGGGGCAATGCTTGCTTGTTCCAACTTAAGACTCCACAAGATTGCTTCCAACAGTAGAGAAGCCTTTCCTGTCCAAGATCATTCTAACGAGTTAAAGGACTTAGATCTAGGCACAGACTCATTTCCCATGCAACGCAGCCTTGGTTTGCTTTGGGACTTAAGATCTGACATGTTTACTTTCCAAGTAAACACAGAAGAAAAACCCTTTACCCGTAGAGGAGTCCTGTCTACCATAAACAGCCTGTATGATCCCTTAGGATTTGCAACACCTGTCACCATCCAGGGTAAGGCACTACTTAGAGACTTAACCTGTGAGTCGCTAGATTGGGACCACCCTTTCCCCACCGACAGGAAGAACTTATGACTAGAGTGGAAGGACATACAGCTCTATCCAACCTTAAAATTCCATGACCATATGCTCCTCTGTCATCTGCTGACGTTCAGATGCAAACACTTTGTGTGTTTTCAGATGCTTCTGTTAAAGAAATTGCTGCTGTAGCTTACCTGGAAACCCTAGACACTAAAGGACAATGCTATATAGGGTTCGTAATGAGTAAGCAAAACTGCACATGGATCTTCAACCCACCTCACCCTTCTCACATGGGAGGTGTTTGAGAGAGGATGAGTAGGAACTGCAAAGCTTACTCACGAATGTTTAGTGACATTTATGGCAGAGGTTACAGCTATCATTAAAGCCAGACCTTTGACATCAATTTCAAGTGACTCTGAAGACCTTTAGAAATGCCAATGAGGACAACCTGCAAAAACGAATTTCAGAGAGGTGGCAAACTCATTTCAGGGAGGTAATGCTCTGCACCGACACTGACAACCCCCCCCCCCCCAATCTTACTAGGAAAAATAACACTACATACTGTACACTCACATACATATTTTGTAGACGCTATAACTTTTGCGCAAACCAATTAATATACGCTTATTGCGATTTTTTTTTTACCAAAAATATGTAGAGGAATACATATCAGCCTAAACTGAGGAAAACTATTTTTTTTATATATATATATTTTTTGTGGATATTTATTATATACAAAAAGTTAAAAATATTTTTTTGTTTATCGCGCAAAAAATAAAACCCCAGAGGCGATCAAATACCACTAAATACCACCAAAAGAAAGCTGTGTTTGTGGGGAAAAAAGGACGTCAATTTTGTTTGGGACCCACGTCGCACGACTGCACAATTGGCAGTTAAATCGACGCAGTGCTGAATCACAACAAGTGGTCTGGTCTTTGGCCAGCCAAATGGTCCGGGCTTAAGAAGTTAAGCTGCCCCACTGGACACACAGGACACATTGGTAAGCAGCAAAACAGCTTGGGAGACAAATTTACTATAAGATTTCAGCTTGACTCTCCACTACAACAATGTAAACATGCCCTGACCACTGTGTAATTGTGTGTGTGTTTTGAGTAAAAATCATTTTAACCAGTTCCCGACCAGCGCACGCCGATGTACGTCGGCAGAATGGCACAGGCAGGCATATTTGCGTACAGGTACGTCCAATCTCTAATGCTGCCCTACCATCGCGAGATGCTGGTCGGGACCCCCGTGAATCCAGTCGCGGGTTCCGCGGACTCGATCGCTGCGAGCATACCCGTGATGGACTCACAGGGCGGCTGAATGGAGAGATGCCGTTGTAAACAGCATCTCACCGTTCAGCCTAGCAACTAGTGACGCTGATCTCTGCTCCATGTGATAGGAGCAGAGATCAGTGTTCACTAAATGAAAGCCCAGCCCCCAACAGTTAGTAACACACCCCTAGGAACACTTAACCCCTACACTGCCACCCACTGGTTAACCCCTTCACTGCCAGTGTCATTTACACAGTAATCAATGCATTTATATAGCAGTGATTGCTGTATAAATGACAATGGTCCCAAAAATGTGTCAAAAATGTCCGATGTGTCCTCCATAATGTCGCAGTCACAATAAAAATCGCTGATCGCCGCCATAACTAGTAAAAAAAAATTAATAATAAAAATGTCATATAAAAATGTCATAAAACTATCCCCTATTTTGTAAACGCTATAACTTTTGCGCAAACCAATCAATAATCGCTTATTGCATTTTTTTTACCATAAATATGTAGAAGAATACGTATCGGCCTAAACTGAGGGAAAAAAAAATATATATTTGGGGGATATTTATTATAAAAAAAAAGTAAAGTAAAAAATAATGCGTTTTTTTCAAAATTGTCGCTTCATTTTTGTTCATAGCGCAAAAATAAAAACTGCAGGGGTGATCAAATACCACCAAAAGAAAGCTCTATTTGTGGGAAAAAAAGGACGTCTATTTTGTTTGGGAGCCACGTTGCATGACCGCGCAATTGTCAGTTAAAGCGACGCAGTGCCGAATCGCAAAAAGTGGTCTGGTCTTTGACCAGCAAAATGGCTGAAGTGGTTAATGTATGTGCTAAACCAGTCACTAATATGGCATAAATCACTTCAAGCATCACTGACATTTATAAACTCAATAAGATCAACTAAGGTTTCCAGTGCAGGAGTGGAACATACACATAACTAATACAATTTCTATAAATTGGTTGTAAACCCTTACAAACCACTTTGACCTACAGGTAAGCCTAGATTAAGGCTTACCTGTAGGTCCAAGAAATGTGATGCATAGTAGTCCATTATGCTTTACCTTTGCAGGGAATCAAAGAGGAATTAAACTCATCAGGATTTACTTCCTCTTTAAAGGGGTAGTAAAGGTTTGCCTTTTTTAAATAAAAATAACAAAAATGTCATACTTACCTGGTCTATGCAAGGGTTTTTCACAGAGTTACCAGATCTTCCTCTTCTAGGGTCCCCCACTGGCGCTCCTCCCCTTCATCAGGTGTCCCCATGGAAAGCCGCTTTTCTCGGGGGCATCCATGCAAACTCGCTCCCAGGTCTTGCTGCTGCGTCCATTGACACAGCCAATGGTGCCTGCTGCTATCAATCTGTCTATTGAGGAGAGGGACAGCGGCTGGAGCTGCTGGGCTCAGGCACATCATTGGATCAGATGGGCTCAGGTAAGAAAAATGGGAAGTTCTGGGGGCAGCTGCAGCAAAGGTTTTTTACCTTAATGTATTAAGGTGAAAAACCTTGAGAATTTACAATCACTTGAACTTGCTAATGTTGGTTGCTTTGTTGATAATATGCACTTGGCTTTACAATAGGAATCCAAGAGCCTGCCACATTCCTAGAAACTGGGGCATAGTGAATATTCTCCATATCCTCTATAAGGTCTAAATGCAATGAATGCACTGGTATGCCACTGACTGCCCCACCATCTTAGCTATTAGGGATGAGCCTGTATCTGGTGTTCATTTGTTCTAAAACGAACCAAACATATGGGGCATTTGTGGGAAATTAGAGCACTGTGGAATGCCCAATAATGCACTGCAAGATCACAGTGCATTGCTGTATGATGATTAGTCAAAGCATGCACCTGACCTACATGCTTTGGCCAATCACAGCACGCTCTGCTGAGAGAGCCATAATTTGCCAAAGGCAGGATGCCTTTGGCCAATCGTGGATCAGGGGGACTAAATCCATGCCCCACACTATATAAGGTAGCTACTTACACAGCAGTCGTATAGTGTAATGAATGAAGAGAGATTAGGCAGCTTAGTTAGTGTCATGCAGGCAGTGTATTTGATATTAGACGGCTCTACTCTGTATGCTCCCAGGGGAACACTCAATGACTAGTCACCACTGCCTGTTTAAAGTGGTTGTAAACCCTTACAAACCACTTTGACCTACAGGTAAGCCTAGATTAAGGCTTACCTGTAGGTCCAAGCAATATCTCCTAAACCTGTATGGTTTAGGAGATATTTGCCCGAAAACAGGCACCGCTGTCTATGGCGCATGCTGTGGTGGCGATTTTGAAATATAATATTTATATCAAAGAGCTTAAAAGAAAGCCATTGTGAGGACCAATTAACTTACTATGCCCTGTTTTGGATATATATATATGTGTAACATGTATACTAGAATATTTACTGTTCTTGGTATCTCAAACACACAAACCTGTTGGTCTGCTGTTTGTATAGTATCTAAGTTACCCTATTGTTCACAGAGATGGCCATTTCAGATATAGTGCCTCTTTTAAATGCTAATTTATTTTGTATCAAAGAGGGCTGACGGTTGTAAATCCAGAGATAATTAAACCGGTCTTAAGTCGGAACTGGCAGGGTCAGAGATCAAAGGAAGTTGCTCATAAAGGCATCGGAAGTTTGATGCTTAACTGGGCTTGAAATTATAACCAATCAGAGTGTGAGCCATCCTGAACCAATCAGCATGTAGACTTGAGAATCGGCCAATCAGAGGTTGATGCAAACTCAGAGCCAATGGGTGCGTTCCATCTTCTGATTGGCCCAGAATGCATATAAAATAGGGCTAGAATTAGCTTATAGCGCTCTTGATTTCTAGACCATGGAAGGCGACCGGAAGTCCGTGTAACGTATACTCGTATCTCTCTCTCTCTCTCTCTCCTTTTTTATTATGTCTCTTCTATTTCTAATTATTTCTTTCTTAGGACTTATCTTGAAATATTGATAAATATATTGAAAGTGTATGTCTGTTGTAACCATATGACCTAAATCATCTTGGCAGCCTAAGCAACACTGTACTTGTAACATCACTTGAGTTATATGATAAGTTCTAATTATTCTAAAGTTTCTTTTCTGTATAAATAAAGGTAATTGTTTATCTTTTCGCACTGTTATCGTTCATTTTTATTCTTATGTAGACAAAGGTTTAATCACTTATTTCTTGTATCGTTAATCATTTAAGTGAGATATAAAATAGCCATAACAGATGGTGCCCCCTGTGTGAGGAAGCTTAACGTTTGTATGTGGAGGACAAGACAAACTCCAGAAACGGTAAGAATTTGATGTCATTGTATGTCTGTCTTCCCTGTAGGACCATCAAACTAACAAGCTTCTTTTGAACATATTTTATATTTATATAACCTTTTGTCTGTACTAATACTTTAATGAGACTGATTTTGAATAATGTGGATATATAAAATGAAATTCTACGTGCGAATAATGGTGAAATTTGGAATCTTTGAGAAAAGGATATGTGCCTCTTCCAAAAAGCAATTTCAGTTGACCCTTTGAATGAGATTAGGCCAACCGTTGTAATGGAGACACACACCGGTGGGCATAGAGCTGTTTCCACTTGTGCAACTCCAAAGTCTCATGATTTAGAGTGTGACTGTGCAGGGCGACTTTGGTGTGGCTTTGAATGCGACTTTGATCCAAATTTACACTCTGGGTCGGAGTCGCGTCCGGAGTCGCATAGGAGTGGTGCAGGTACCTTTTCATAGTCATTGCAGCTTTGGGTCGTATAAATTGGGACTGGTGCTATTGAAATCAATGGGCTGGGACTTGTAATGCGACTTTGTGTCCAAAGTCGCATGGCAAGTTGCATTAGTGGAAACAGAGCCTAAGTCGCACGGAATGATCTTGTGTGTATAAATTGGGGCTGCAACTGACGATTGTGTTCATAATCGATTGGTTGGGCGATTATTTTTTCAATTAATTGGCTGATAGCCTTGGGGAAAGCATGGTGTATGATTTGGTTAATATGTGGGGTTTGAAGAAAGAGGCGGTTTGTTAAATATCTCTATGCAGTGGTGAATGTAAATAACCATCTATATGGAGTGTGGCAGACAGAGGATGTATGCTGTGTTTACTGTTTAATTCTTCCGTCAAGAAGGATGTAATTTTGGGAGCGTTCGGTTAATTTGTTTTGACCGTTGATGGGGTCGGATCAATGTTTGTTTTCAACTACAGTGATGGGAAGATTTGGAGATAATAGGGAACTTCTTGGTCAAAGGAATTTTTTTTGGCGGTGTGTGTGGTTTTCGTTCAGAAATTACGTTGATTTTAAAAACAGGATGTTAAAAACAAGTTAAATTTCAAACATTCAGCGAATGTACATGGATTTTTTCGTCAATGTTTTCTCGCCTGAGAGTTGATATGTGTGGCCAGCATGGAGCTTGGTGCAGGCCTATGCAGTTTGCTTTTGATCTGTTTCTGCAGTGCTTTTTGCTGTGCGTTTTTGATTTTCATGCATGCGATTTTGCTGCAATTTTCATTTTCTTTTAGACAGTTTGTTGTAGGTCAGATTTGAGGACACGGGTTGCTGCAGGGGCGTATTGCATGTTTTTCTGCAGCCTCTCCATTAAAGTGTGTTGAACCAAAAAGGCACCTTTTTGCGTTGAGGCAGGATTCCCTGACCCTTTCCAGGTATACTGTGGCTGAAGAGAGCATAGATGTGAATGTGTCTCATGGGAAGCCATGTAGGTGAACGGTGGTGCTTTTCTGCAGGAAGCACCAGAGGGACAGGGGACATGGATGTGAGCCAGATCTAGGACATTTGTTAACATAATGGTGTTGAGAAGGCTAGAGACGGCCCTTTGTGGTGCAGGAGGAGCAGATAGTCACTACTGTAAGGGGTTAATTTGTACTGTAGATCTGTGAAAGTGTTGTTTTTTTGTACAATAGAGGGCTCGATTTTGTTTCTTTAACCCCATTATGTTACTGGCCGATGGATCGATCTGTGAAGGTATTAGTCAATTGATTTCATGGCCGATTGGTTGTCGATTTTTTTTTTGTTTTAGCCCTAGTATGTATCTGTCTTTTTGTAAACTGCTAACTGTGGATGGTAAGCTTTGTAATTAGACCTGTAAACATTGTAAATGCTACAATTCATATTGAAATTAGGTGTGCCTCAGTGAATGGCCTCCTGTACTACAAGCATCAGGGTTCTGATTAATCATTGAGAATAGCCCTTCATTAAGCATTTCTTTTAAAATACTTCAGAAAAGTCCACGGGGGAGATTGAACTAAAATCTCCAGGCTAATTTTTTTGAAGGACTATAGTCAGAACAGGGAACATTCGGAGTAGTACGCTAGCAGCCCGCACAGGCCGTGTACAATAATCGGAGATGCGGGGCCGGTTATAGTGATAAAGGCGCAAACCATAACCGCTCCAAAAAAATAAGTAAACGCGCCGGGTTCTCTGTATGCAGAGCCCGAGAAAAAAAAAAAAATTGTTCTGACAAGTAGTGAAGAAAAAAGCAGCAACGGTGACAGGGGCGGGGCCTGTCAACCCAATTCTTGGCCAGAGATTAGCTACCTCTGGGGTAAAGACAACCTGTAAAAAGGTTGGGGGAATCAAGGTCCATCGTCCATAAAGGATGGGTAATCAAATCACTTCAAAGAGGGTGTCTAACCGTGGGTACATTCGGAGTAGTACGCTAGCAGCCCGCACAGGCCGTGTACAATAATCGGAGATGCAGGGCCGGTTATAGTGATAAAGGCGCAAACTATAACCGCTCTGAATTTAAAGCGCCGGGTTCTCTGTACGCAGAGCCCGAGAAACCCTACCACGTGACCCCAAAGGAAGAGAGGATAGATAAATATGGGCCTTGGGTTATATATGCAAGATTGGGATCGTTGGACTGTAAAGAGGTATTGTAAGAAACTTAATGTACAGGAAGATCTGTACCGTGCTCATCGCACTAAGATGACACGGCCATAGGACTTCAGCTGCCCAGGAGATAACAGAGCAAGGGATTTGGGTATGTCTGAATTCAGGGGGACATCCTCCACACTTAAGGTATGTACCAACAATGTTCCATCCCTGGTGTTTCTGCAAGAATAAATCCCAGGAAGGTAAGAGTTTTTATTGCCCCCATACAGGCGGAGAAGGGGCGAATGAAATGGGATGGATCTCAGAAAGAATTTCAAACTTACCAAACAGATGTTATGGGTTTAACAAGAAGTACAGGTTCTGATAGAAAACATGTTAATAGGTGTGATATCTAGAGGTCATCTTTGACCTAATTGTGTGAGTGTGGGTGTGGAGTATGCAATACTGATGTGTCGTGTGAAGTTTGTTCTTAGCTGCTGACAGCCCATTCAAATGACCCCCCTTCTTTCTGACCAGGTCAGTGAGAATGTAAAGCAAACTGTTTTGACATGCAAATGACCTGAGCCAAGACGTGTACTAATGAATTGAAAAGGTGTATTTACTAAATTGTGTTTGTGTTCCAGAAAAGACAGTTCTGCGAGAGAAGATGTTAGCCCTAAAAGGTTTATTACAAGTTGCTAACTTTTTTCTCTCTCACCATGGTGAATACATTTTTTTGGGGGGAATTATTGGTATACCATAAAACAAAAATCCACGTGGTATTAATATGTACTAAGTAATACATATTAATGAGTTGAGCTCAACAATTTTTGGGGTATTTTAAAAAAAGTGCACTATTTTTGTAATGTAATGTGATGTATATTGGTTTCACATGCTAATGTCTTATCACAGGTATATAACCAGTTTTTTTCAGGCGAGAAAAATGTAATGTTTATTACTAAATTTTATTGGTGTTTTTATCCCTCAGATTCAATAATTGGGTTTCCTGGCTTACAGAACAAAGAATATCACCATCACCATAGACAATTTTTTTATTTTTCCTGGTTTCAGCACCGATATCTAGTAGGGGCTTCTATTTGTTAGCCCAATCAGCTGTGTCTCGGACTACCTGAGTGTGTGTGGTATGTTCTGATCCAACATGTATGAAGCTCTGGTATGAACGAGTTTCTTTGCACCACTGATTAGCCATGTTGATACTTGTAGTTCCATGGATTTAACTGGTAAGGGTCAGCAATTAGATGTTATCTCACAAGACTGCTTCACCGCCCCCCTGCTGTCATTGTAATTAGTTACACACCCAGCCAGTGCTTTCTTTGAAAGTGTAGCTCTTTGCCTTAGGCTACAGTATGTTAATGTGCCTAGCTATCTGGGTGTCCCCAAGTGTAGTTCACAACTGTTTCCTTCTGTGTCACCATGCAATCCTATTTTCTCCTAGAATTTCCTGTTTGTCTGCTTTCATTTGGCTATTTGTTATCAATTACCTAATGAATATTGGTGTGTTTCAAGGAACACCGGTCGGCTTGTGTACCTACTACTGTTCAATGATTTCAGCGCCTTAGTCCTGCAAAGGATTTTTCTTTGCCTGTTGGCAAGTTGTGTCGGGTAGCAACAGTTCCTCGAGCTGGATATACATTATGCAATTTATATTCTCCAATTTCCTTGCATGCGATTTACCTGCAGATGTGTAGTTTGCATACTATATGCCAGATTACATACAAGTTGAAAGTGTATAGGTCTGGCCCCGTATTGTATAGTTTGGGTTCAGTCTGGAGAAAAGTTTTGCAGGAAGTTTGTATGGGGTGCTCCCCGCTCTTGGCTGTTCCAATTACCCCCACTTTGGTTATATGGGTGGGCATGCTGTATTCTCATCAGTTAATACCTATTAGTGTCCTCCCTGTCCTAGTGTACCTTAACTAGTGGTCTATGGCCTGCGTGCCAAGAAGACCAGTGCCCCAATGTTGCACTGTGCCACTGTCATTCATGGGAGTCCGGTCTAAAGAGTGTGGACAGTTTGTTTTGTATCAGTGAAGGATAACATGGTCTGATTACCAAATTGATAAAGGAGGGAGAAGGTGTACCTGTTGGCAGGTGGTTTCAATTCGTGTTCGAGGGTTAAGGGAGACTGCCTTCGGAGTTGGAGGTGGGGCACTGGGTACCTTATAACACTACGGAGCTGGAGATACTCTGGACCACATTGGGAGGTCTTGTGCTACATATCAGGGAAGGGGTTAGTAAAACCAACTCGCTCTGTCCAGCATCACTTTGCAAGGATAGGCAGGCAGGGGGTAGTAATGAGTCGTAATAGATTGGTTGATGACTCCGTTCCAGGATCATGAAAAAAAAATCTAACTTGCACTGTTCGCATCCTTAATGGCAGGGATGGAACGTTGTGCAGATATTGTGGTCAATCTGGGTGCTATCCTATCAGACTCTACTGTGTTACACCCTGGAGTCCATCTTGTTCTGATGGTTTGAGTCTGGACAGCCTCAGATGACTGGTACTGATGAGTGCTGGAGACAGGAAGGTGTTTATCCTATCAGACTCTACTGTGTTACACCCTGGAGTCCATCTTGTTCTGATGGTTTGAGTCTGGACAGCCTCAGATGACTGGTACTAATGAGTGCTGGAGAAAGGAAGGTGTTGTTCTATGGGAAAAGACAACAATACTGGCACAGAAGGGGGATCAGGTCCAATGGAGGCCGGGATAGTGTCCCAACTGGCCTAAACAAAGTTAAAAATAATCGAGACCTGAGACAAGGGTATTGGTGCTGGTATTGAATGTCCAGTGATGCCCTATATGCTGCTATACGGGTTGAACTGTTCTCAGCATGGTACACTACCTCAGGGAGTCTATTGCACATCTTCCCCTGTTCTGGTAATAGATATAGCAGGGACACAAGATCATATACATTAAAGTTGTGTCGGGTAGCAACAGTTCCTCGAGCTGGATATACATTATGCAATTTTTATTCTCCAATTTCCTTGCATGCGATTTACCTGCAGATGTGTAGTTTGCATACTATATGCCAGATTACATACAAGTTGAAAGTGTATAGGTCTGGCCCCGTATTGTATAGTTTGGGTTCAGTCTGGAGAAAGGTTTTGCAGGAAGTTTGTATGGGGTGCTCCCCGCTCTTGGCTGTTCCAATTACCCCCACTTTGGTTATATGGGTGGGCATGCTGTATTCTCATCAGTTAATACCTATCAGTGTCCTCCCTGTCCTAGTGTACCTTAACTAGTGGTCTATGGCCTGCGTGCCAAGAAGACCAGTGCCCCAATGTTGCACTGTGCCACTGTCATTCATGGGAGTCCGGTCTAAAGAGTGTGGACAGTTTGTTTTGTATCAGTGAAGGATAACATGGTCTGATTACCAAATTGATAAAGGAGGGAGAAGGTGTACCTGTTGGCAGGTGGTTTCAATTCGGGTACTCAGAACATTTCCCATACTTAGGATAAAAGAGAGGGTTAAGGGAGACTGCCTTCGGAGTTGGAGGTGGGGCACTGGGTACCTTATAACACTACGGAGCTGGAGATACTCTGGACCACATTGGGAGGTCTTGTGCTACATATCAGGGAAGGGGTTAGTAAAACCAACTCGCTCTGTCCAGCATCACTTTGCAAGGATAGGCAGGCAGGGGGTAGTAATGAGTCGTAATAGATTGGTTGATGACTCCGTTCCAGGATCATGAAAAAAAAATCTAACTTACACTGTTCGCATCCTTAATGGCAGGGATGGAACGTTGTGCAGATATTGTGGTCAATCTGGGTGCTATCCTATCAGACTCTACTGTGTTACACCCTGGAGTCCATCTTGTTCTGATGGTTTGAGTCTGGACAGCCTCAGATGACTGGTACTGATGAGTGCTGGAGAAAGGAAGGTGTTTATCCTATCAGACTCTACTGTGTTACACCCTGGAGTCCATCTTGTTCTGATGGTTTGAGTCTGGACAGCCTCAGATGACTGGTACTGATGAGTGCTGGAGAAAGGAAGGTGTTGTTCTATGGGAAAAGACAACAATACTGGCACAGGAGGGGGATCAGGTCCAATGGAGGCCGGGGTAGTGTCCCAACTGGCCTAAACAAAGTTAAAAATAATCGAGACCTGAGACAAGGGTATTGGTGCTGGTATTGAATGTCCAGTGATGCCCTATATGCTGCTATACGGGTTGAACTGTTCTCAGCATGGTACACTACCTCAGGGAGTCTATTGCACATCTTCCCCTGTTCTGGTAATAGATATAGCAGGGACACAAGGACGGACCCCTATTACCCCAGAGAAAAGGTTTTATAAAAAAAATCTGACATCCCCTATTGAAACTTCCATTGGGAATCGGGAGGAGTTAAAGTTGGGTAGTTGGGTGGTTTGGGGCAACAGAATTTAGATTTCAATTTAGTGCCAACAGTCTGTGCAGGGCGTAAATAGAAGGGCCCTGATCAAGGGGTTTATGATCTAAGGAGAAGAGGGTGGTACAAAAATAATAGCGGCTGGGAATAGGGAGCTGGCTGAGGTAACATTTTAGGTGGAGGCGGAGTAGGCTTCCCGTAATAAAAGTTTTTTTAGGGATCACCTAGTGGTGGTCAGGGTAGGTGCTGGCTGGACATACGGGGATGGTGGAGTTCCAGAGGTTCTGGAGCGATCTTGATGTTGAGCATGGGAGGAGGTAACAAGAGAGCTTGAAATCAGGATGTCTTAGGAGTGAAGTGGATGATTTGGGTGAGCTCACAATCAAAAGAGATGAATCTAAATATATCCAACTAAGGTTTCTTAATGGGAAAAGTTTATTAGGGCCACAGCTTTTAGTAAACTCCACCCTGTTGCTGTCCTGTTGTGGGTAGCTATTAAGAGACTGATGTAGAGTATTGTCGCATTTAAAAGAGGACCCTTGAACTATATTTTTTTTCTCTTTTTGTTATTGTGGGGAAAAGCCTCTAAGAAAATTTGAGCAACAAACTGCAGTCGGGTTTGACTAAATTCTAAAAGTTTTTTGGCAACCATTGTTTTATTCTCTCCTTTTTTAATATTCTTTTTGTACCGGACTTGTAAATTTTTTGTGACAGTGATCCAGTTCACCTGTTGATCACTAATATGGGAGAGGAGTCACCTATTTTTATTCTTTTGTTCCTCTTTTAATTTTTTTGCTAAGTTGTAACAGCGGCAATGTATCATTTTTCAGGGCACTTTGTAATAATTTTTCAGGACAGTTTTATATTGTTCGGTTGGGTTTTTATGAATGCAGATTCAATGTTCTTTGACATCTGGGTTGAAGTAGCATTAAACCTGTATGTGTTTTTTATTCTTTTTGTTTATTTTCTTTTCTTGTTCCTACTTTCTTTATTTCATATTCTTATCTTTAATTACTTTAAGTGATGATACCAGTCAATTAGCTGATAATGTTCTTCTATATCTTTAAAAGTAAAATGTATTAGTCTTCTGGAACTCTTGTTGGAATAGCAGAGATGAGCTGTAAATTGGAAGGCTTTACCATTTCTGCCTTACTTAATGTAACTCTACTTCCTGCTTTAACCTGAGCACCGCGAGCAGGTGTGGTGAACCCAGGGACCTGGCAATAACAGGCAGTGTTGACTATCCCTACCATCAAGGGCCATGGATGATACTGGCTGTTGCTTGGACTCTATTTCCTGTGGGGAGCCCACTACACTCGTCCACATTGCACCCCTTATAAGTATTAAGTCTCAATGGCCAACCCGCTGCTCCTGTCTGGCATTCCTCCACTATCTGTACACTGACATTCTACCTTTTTTGTTGTTTTTTTTTGTATTCATGCACGACATGTCCGGAGGCTCGCCCAACCACCACCACCGGAAGACAACCTTGAGACAAGTCATCTCTTGAGACAAATGTGCAACAAATAGGACTCTCCTGAACTGCCCTTCACCATGCTGAAAAGTGCTGTCTCGTGGTCCGATCCATTTGGAGCAACCGTTACATTACCAGATATGTCAGGATCCCGCTCTCAATGTTGGAGTTCCGCTCTTCCAAGGCAGAGGGGCAATGAAACATTGCAGTACAGACACTCATGGTTTGGATGTGAAGTCTCAAGGGCACCAGGATTTCTTTTGGCTGTCTCAAGCCTACATGGAGGAGTTGCGGCGTGTTCAAGAAAGACAGAGGAGGCCATGGTGGTGGGGAAGGATTGGGGCTTCTGGGCTGTTGTGGGTGGGTACAAAATCACTGAACCAGGGTGTCAGTTCAAGAATGAACTTCAGGGGGAACTGTGGTGGCGATTTTGAAATATAATATTTATATCAAAGAGCTTAAAAGAAAGCCATTGTGAGGACCAATTAACTTACTATGCCCTGTTTTGGATATATATATATGTGTAACATGTATACTAGAATATTTACTGTTCTTGGTATCTCAAACACACAAACCTGTTGGTCTGCTGTTTGTATAGTATCTAAGTTACCCTATTGTTCACAGAGATGGCCATTTCAGATATAGTGCCTCTTTTAAATGCTAATTTATGTTGTATCAAAGAGGGCTGACGGTTGTAAATCCAGAGATAATTAAACCGGTCTTAAGTCGGAACTGGCAGGGTCAGAGATCAAAGGAAGTTGCTCATAAAGGCATCGGAAGTTTGATGCTTAACTGGGCTTGAAATTATAACCAATCAGAGTGTGAGCCATCCTGAACCAATCAGCATGTAGACTTGAGAATCGGCCAATCAGAGGTTGATGCAAACTCAGAGCCAATGGGTGCGTTCCATCTTCTGATTGGCCCAGAATGCATATAAAATAGGGCTAGAATTAGCTTATAGTGCTCTTGATTTCTAGACCATGGAAGGCGACCGGAAGTCCGTGTAACGTATACTCGTATCTCTCTCTCTCTCTCTCTCTCTCACTCTCTCTCTCTCCTTTTTTATTATGTCTCTTCTATTTCTAATTATTTCTTTCTTAGGACTTATCTTGAAATATTGATAAATATATTGAAAGTGTATGTCTGTTGTAACCATATGACCTAAATCATCTTGGCAGCCTAAGCAACACTGTACTTGTAACATCACTTGAGTTATATGATAAGTTCTAATTATTCTAAAGTTTCTTTTCTGTATAAATAAAGGTAATTGTTTATCTTTTCGCACTGTTATCATTCATTTTTATTCTTATGTAGACAAAGGTTTAATCACTTATTTCTTGTATCGTTAATCATTTAAGTGAGATATAAAATAGCCATAACAATGCACCATAGACAGCGGCGCGCAGGCGCACTGAGTGTGGCATTCTCCGCAACGGAGCTGCCGCGCGTGTCGGCTCCCGTGTGCATGCGCGGGAGTGACATCATCGCGGCTTCGCCGAATGACAGCGGCGGAGCTGCGAGACCCCACCAACAAGATGGATGCGTAGGACTACAGGGGACAGCGGCGACTTCGC
Source organism: Lithobates pipiens (assembly GCF_037356315.1). Lineage (NCBI taxonomy): Eukaryota > Metazoa > Chordata > Amphibia > Anura > Ranidae > Lithobates > Lithobates pipiens. Next base: position 135,127,936 of record NW_027507785.1, read on the forward strand.
TGGCTCCTGTGTCAGGTAAGTGACACATAATGGGCTACTATGCGATACATAGTAGTCCATTATGCTTTGCCTTTACAGGGAATGAAAGAGGAAGTAAACTCATCAGGGTTTACTTCCTCTTTAAACACATCAGTGGATTTTACAGACTTTTTGATGGGTTGATGGACAAGTGCCTGCTGAAATCATTTGGAATTATATTCCTTAGTCCCTTGGAACTATTTAGTTTCCTAATGAATATGGTCCGTTAAGGGTTAGAGAGGCTCTCCTTGCCTTCTCCCTTGATTATCCAGGATTTTCCAAGCTTTGCATTTTGATCCCTCACTCCCCCGGTGAGTGAAAGCCCTTGTACAAACGGTCGGATATTCCGATGGAAAATGTCCAATCGGACCATGTTGTTGAATAATCCGACAGTGTGGGGGCTCCATCTGACTGTTTCCGTTGGAATATCCGACGGACCAAGTTTGAGAGCTTGGCTATAAAATTTTCCAACATGATCAGATTGCGTCAGTTCCGATTGTGTGTAGCCTAGTCCGACAGACAAGGTGCCATGCATGCTCACAATAAACTTCTGAGACGGAAGGTCAGGTAAAACTACCGCTCGTAATCGATATAGCACATTCGTCACGCTGCAATGTTAAAAATTCTTTAATGCAGCGCATTCTCTTTTTCTTTACATTGCTACAAGAATGAAGTTTGTTTTTAACCACTACAATATAGGGCACTTTCGCTCCCTTTCTTCCCAGCCTAGTTTTCAGCTTTCATCGCTGTAGCAATTTCAATGACAATTGCGCGGTCATGCTACACTGTATCCAAATGAAATTTTTATCATTTTGTTTGCACAAATAGAGCTTTATTTTGGTGGTATTTATTCACGACTCCGTTTTTTATTTTTTACGATATAAGCGCAAAAAAAGCGGAAATTTGGAAAAAAAACAATATTTTCTTTTTTCGATTTTAAAAGAAATCCAATAAAATCTAATTTTGTCATAAATTTAAGCCAAAATGTATTCTGCTACATGTTTTTGGTAAAAAAAATTCCGTTAAGTGTATAATAATTGGTTTGTGTGATCATGGACATATGTACGCAAATGATCATGTACATATGTGTGCAGGTGATCACGTACATATGTGTACAGATAATCATTGGGACATGTGATTTTAGTGGGACATATGTTTTTTTATTTGGGGACATGTCTTTTTATTATTTGGGGACATGTGTGGGGACATGTGTGTTTTGGGGACATGTGTGTTTACACTGTGTGGTGATGCGTATTTACACTAGACTAGTGATCAGTGAGTAAAAAGCTGTAAAAACAGCTCGTACTCACTGATCACCAGCCGGCTGCAGCGATCTGCTCTCCTCTCCTCAGCAACGACTTCTGTGTGAGGAGAGGAGAGCCGATTGCCTAGCAACCGGCTGTTTGTTTTGATCACATGACAGCTGTGATTGGACACGGCCATTATGTGATTAGGAGGGCCAATCACAGAGCCCTCCTGCCAATCCGAGATGCGCCGCGTCCGGGTGACACGAGCGCATCGGGATCACGCCGATGCGCGAGCACGCGCGCGCGCAATCCCCCTCCTTCTGAAGGAGGCGGCTCCTACCCGGCCGTATATGTACATTGGCCGGGTGGTTAAATTTGGTGGTTGGTTTTTTAATCAACATCTCCTTTTTTGACAGTTTGCTCATCTTTGCATTTTTTTTGCTGTGTTTTGTGTGTCAACTTACCACAACGCCATTATTATCTTTTTATTTTATTGTTTTCTTTTTTAATCTAGAGGAGGTTGTTTGGTGTTGGTGCCCCTTGTCATTAATTTGACTTTGTATTTTTGAAATGTACCTGCCTACTCACAAATAAACTGTCCTTTTTGAAGTAAAACACATAGGCAAGTATTTCTTCAACCAAAAAAAACCTTTATTTAGGTGTCAAACAAATAAACAGGAAGGCAACGCTGGAGAAACTGGTCAATTTGGCGAAGCCTTTGGCCCCCAGGGCAGACATGAACTAATTTGAAAATGCAAAATTGGTGGCCTGAGGAGTACATATCTCAGGGAGAGCAGTCTGGTCCAGAAGTCCAAGAGATCAGGAAGAGCAGATGCCATCTATGTCCTCAGACTGTGGTCCTATAAGAGGCTGCATCTTCTGTCAGACCAGACTGAACCCAGGCCATCACTCTTTGGTCTTCCTTAGGCACTTCCCTCCAGGCTTCCTTCCAGGCTGTGCTCGGCTCCTGTAGTTGGGGCAGGAGGAGGAGGGCGATGATCAACCTCTCGGCTGCCACTTGCCACAGCCTCCTCCCGGCTGAGGTCTTCCTGTGTATAAAAATGGGACATAGTTTTATTTTTTTGGCCATCAATCACACAAATTTGTGCTCATGACTGTTGCAAATTGAATGTTACCAAATAGAACAGAATATCATTCTGAGCCCACCATTTTTCATTCTTGTCCCAATCATTTTTGGTCACTACTGTCTATTGATATGTAAACCACTTTGTTAAATCACAACTTACTGATCAATAATAACATCTAGTTAACATCATTAAATGTAGGACAAGAAATATGTTCAACAATGCTATACCTGTCTCAAGCTGGGCCCCTCCACATGGTGCTGCCTGGAAGGCCCAGGTTGGATGTTGGAAGCCTCAGCTGGGGGTAAAGAAAACCTTGAAGGAAGACTGTAGAGTGGTGGCCTGGGTTCCCCCTGGTCTGCCAGAAAAATGCAGCCTCTCGTAGTACACCATCCTGGGGACATAAATGTCATCTGGATCTCCTGATCTCAGGGAATCCTGATACTTCTTGCGCTCCCTGAGATGTGTACTCCTCAGGGCACCAACTATGGCCTTCACATAGGTCATGTCTGCTGTGGGGACCATGGTCTTTACAAAACCAAACAGTTTCTCCAGCACTGCCTTCCTCTTTCTTAGGTCCTTATAAAATGGGTTGTTCATCTGCCACAGGCAGGGCAGCTCCCTGAGCAGATCAATGAATAGCCCCATAAAATGCGATTTCTGGAAGGGATCCATCTTGTCTGCAAGACACAACACAAGACAAACCCTAATAATAATGCTATACTAAACTCTCCTAATCTTGTCCCAACATAGGCATATATAGAAGCAGTATAGGCTAGTGATGTACCAAGTTAAAAATTGTACCTTCGTTTGCACGATCGGCACGTCAGCTCCTCACTCTGCTCACAGATCGTACGTACGACACGCGCGTGTTGCGTTTTATATACATTGCGCATGCTTGAAACTCCGCCTGCCCTGACGTTCTTTCTAGACTATTCCCCGCCCCTTCTCTTTCGACGCAGTGGGGAGAGAACATGGCGGAGACACAGCAGGTGCGCAATAATAATTCCACTAACGAGGAGGACGACGAGGAAAGCCTGAACCGTCCCGATACCAGAGGAGAAGATTTAAGGCCTCAAATATGTCTTTTGTTGAGATGTTGGAGATGGTGGACATATTGAAGAGGAACGACTATGATGGGAAGTATGGACCTTACCCAAACACAAATATCACAAAGGCCAAGATCATGACTAAAGTTGTGAAGAGTCTTGAGAAGAATTTTGGTGTACGACGATCCAAGGATCAACTGAGAAAACGCTGGTCAGACCTGAAACTGAGGGAGCATGATCAGTACAGAAGGATCAAGCGAGTTCTTCAAAAAAGTAAGTAGTTGTCGTGTGTTCAAATTGTTATTATTACTTGCATACTGCTCCATGTGCTTTGATTTAATGTTGTACAGTTTAAAATGGCCACTTTCATGTTCATGGGTTCAATCGTTCGTAATAAACATAGTTCGTTAGCCCACTCCAAAAACGATGTTTTGCCAACTTGCACTTGACTACATTTGTTCACACTACAGGTAAGTATTCCAGCTTTGGAAAGTGTCAAAAATAATATTTTCACCTTTGAACTCTGCCAAAAAACACAATTGTATGACACTTCCAAGCAATGTTTCATATTCCTATTTCTGCGCTCAAATATCTGTGTGCTAAGTATTCCTTTTTTACATTCTCATAGGGGAGAGAAGACTCGGGACGTCTGAGGACACCAGGGACCCCACACCTCCTAAAGAAGGGGAAAAACCAACACCAGAAGCAGAGGAGGAGGAGGAAGGAGAGATTGTTAAAATTGGCGAAATTGGCACCACAACAGGTGAGTGTCGGAGACCACAGCTTATGGTAAGGTAATCAATGTGTGTCTGCATATTTATAATACATGGTGTGTTTTTTTTAGGTGATGTGGAAGAAGAATCGCATTTTACCAGTGAAAGTGTCCAGATCCTCATTGGGGAGATAATAGGATTTTTATATACAGCTTACCTGTAAAATCCTTTTCTTGAGAGTACATCATGGGACACAGGAGCTTCATTACATAGTGGGTTATATAGGCACCTTCGGTGATTGGACACTGGCTAACCCCAATTAAGGAGAGTTCCTTCCCTATATAACCCCTCCCCTATGGGAGGCACCTCAGTTTTGTAGCAAAGCAATAAGAAACCATGTAAAACCCAAGAAGGGCGGGAGCTCTGTGTCCCGTGATGTACTCTCAAGAAAAGGATTTTACAGGTAAGTTGTATATAAAAATCCTATTTTCTTGATCATACATCACGGGACACAGGAGCTTCATTAAATAGTGGGATGTCCCAAAGCAATTCTCAGTTTGAGGGGAGGGAGACACAGATCAGAATTATAGATCGCAATGGACCAGAGGATCTAAACTGCAGCCTGCAGTACACTGCGCCCAAAGGCGGTATCCTCTTGCCCTCTGACATCCACCTGATAAAATCTGGTGAATGTGTGGACTGATGACCTAGTCGCAGCCTTACAGATCTGAGCCAGAGAGGCTTGGTGATGCACTGCCCAATAAGCACTTACAGCCCTAGTTGAGTGCACTTTCACTTGAAAAGGAGGACTCTTCCCCTTTACACTGTAGGCCTGAAGAATAACCTGTCTAATCCATCTTGAGAGAGTGGATTTTGATGCCGCTTGGCCCTTCTTTTGGCCTTCTGGCAAAATAAACAAACAATGAGTCTTTCTTATCTGAGCAGTTGCCTGGAGATAGATACTGATTGCCCTTACCACATCTAGAGTTGGCAAACACTCTTCTTCTGCGGACTGTGGATCTGGAAAAAAGGATGGTAGGATTACATCTTGATTCAAATGGAATCCTGAAACCACCTTAGGTAGAAAGAACCTATTAGGACTCATCACTACTCGGTCCTTATGAATAATAAGATAAGGTTCCTTGCTCGAGAGAGCTGCCAGCTCTGGCACTCTTCTAGCCGAGGATATGGCTATCAAGAAAACAAATTTTTTAGTCAAAAGAACTAATGAAGCCTGATGCAATGGTTCAAATGGTTGTCCCTTCAATGCTGAGAGAACCAAATTTAGATCCCATGGGCATACCGGAGGTTTGACTGGCGGCCTTAACCACATGGCCCCCTGAATGAAACCCCGCACAAGAGAATGTGATGCAAGTGGCCTCTGGAAAAACACTGACAAGGCTGAAATCTGCACCTTGATAGTGCTTACGGCCAAATTTATTTCTAGGCCTGACTGGAGGAAAGCCAAGATCCTGCTAACGACATACCTTCTAGGATGCCATCCCCTGGGTTCACACTAGGAAACATATGCCTTCCAGATTTTGTAGTAAATAAGCCTGGAGGCCGGCTTTCTGGCATTGACCAGAGTAGAAAGGACTGGCTCAGAGAGTCTACGGTCTCTAAGAATGTGGGTCTCAACAGCCAAACCGTTAAATTCAGACTGTGTAAAGCAGGATGGTAAATTGCACCCTGTGAGAGCAGATCTGAGAGGAAGGATCCAAGGCCTGCCTACTGCAACTTCATGATCTCTGCGTACCAAGGTCGGCTGGGCCATGCCGGGGCTACCAATAGAACCGACTTTGTTTCCCTCTTGACTCTTCCCAGGAATCGTGACAGAAGCGGGTATGGTGGGAAGGCATAAATTAGATTGTACCGATCCCAGGGAATTGTCAGAGCATCTGACCCCTGAGCAAATACATCTCTTGTCCTTGACACAAACTTGTCCAGCTTCCTGTTGAATCTGGATGCAAACAGATCTACGTCTGGAGTGCCCCATTTGTGACATATGGTCTGAAATATGTCGGGGTGTAGAGCCCATTCTCCTGGGCATAACTGTTGGCAGATTAGGAAGTCTGCTTGCCAATTTTCCACTCCTGGAATGAAGACTGCAGAAAGGCATGGAACATGCCTTTCTGCCCAAGGAAGTATGCGATTCACTTCCCTTTGTGCAACCAGACTCCTGGTGCCATCCTGGTGATTGATATAAGCCACAGCATTGGCATTGTCGGACTGTATTCGAACAGGGAGACCCTGTAGTCTGTAGGACCAGTTCATGAGGGCCATATAAACTGCCCGAATTTCCAGAATATTTATGGGCAGTAGTTTTTCGGTCGCAGACCATTTCCCCTGCGTGCATACTTCTTCCAACACTGCTCCCCAGCCTGTCAGGCTGGCATCTGTAGTTACAATCTTCCATGGAAGGGGAAGAAAGGTTTTGCCTTTCAGCAGATTCTTGGTCTGTAACACCCAAACGAGACTCCTGCGTATCCCTGGGGATAGATACATAGGAAGGTCCAAGGCCTGGGGCTTCTTGTTCCAAGTCGCAAGGATGCACCTCTGCAAAGGCCTTGAGTGAAACTGGGCGAATGGAATGACCTCGAAGGAGGCGACCATTTTCCCTAACAGTCTCATACACCGCCGAATGGGAGAAGTCCTTCTGCCCAGTATTAGGCGCACCAGAGCCCCTATAGCCATGGCCTTTGGCCTTGGTAGAAACACCGTGCCCTGAGCGGTGTCGATGACCATGCCCAGATACTCCAACCTGGTAGCAGGCTGCAGGGACGACTTTTCTAGGTTTATAATCCAACCTAGGTGTTTCAGGTGTTCTAATGTTTTGATAACACTGTGGTTCAAGAGCGCTACTGTTCGCTCTATGAGTAGCAAATCGCCTAGATAAGCAATCACGGTTATACCTTGAGCTCTTAGGTTTGCCAAGAGAGGGTCTAGAATCTTTGTGAAGACTCAAGGAGCTGTAGCGAGACCGAAAGGCAGGGCCACAAATTGAAAATGGCGCTGATCTACCGCGAACCTTAGATACTTTTGGTGTGCGGGAAATATTGGTACATGAAGATATGCATCCTTGATATCTATTGATGCCATAAACTCCCCCCCTTGCAGGGAAGTGACCACAGAGTGTATTGACTGCATTCAGAAAGGCCGAATGTGCAAAAACTGGTTCAAATCCTTTAGATCCAGGATAGGTCTGATGTCTCCATTTGGCTTTGGAACAGTGAAGAGATTTAAGTAAAAGCCTGAACCCTGTTCTTTTGGGTCCACTTCCACTATCACCCCCTGGGATAGTAAGCAATCTAAGGCCAGAAGTAGCGGACTTTGCTTTACTGGATCCTTGGGGATCCTTGACCTTAGAGCGAAATGGTGGAATCTCCTAGAACTCTAGTTTGTAGCCCAGAGATATTGAGGAGGTTACCCACTTGTCCCGCATCTCTTCCCGCCAGGCTTCTGCAAACTGCAGGAGCCTTCCCCCCACTCGGCCGAGTGGGGGCGCCCCTTCACAAGGAAGCTTTTGGGCTCTGCTTGGAAGGCTTTTGCCCCCAAGTCTTTTTCTGCCCCTGGGCGTGACCTTGGGCCTTTCCTCTAGAGGGAGGTTGGGAAGGCCGTCACCACTGCTTAGAGCTTGATGCTCTGGGAGAAAGAGAACGCCTAAATAATGGACGTTTGTTCTTTTTGACTGTCAGGAGAGTAGATTTACCGCCTGTAATCTTTTGGACGAATTTATCCGATTCTTCCCCAAATAAGCGTTCCCCTTTAAATGGGAACCCAGTCAAATATCTATTACACGACAGCTCAGTTGCCCAATTCTTGAGCCACAAGGCCCTTCGCATGTGTACCAACAGGAGAGACAAACGAGATGCTTGTTGGACAGAATCCAAAACCGCATCAATCATAAAACACAAGAATTTGAGGAATTTCTGCATAATTCTCCACTTCCTCACTGGGAAGAAGGCCAAGCACCTGCTTAACCTGTTCCTTGAGGAACTGACACAACCCCACAGTTGCGACTGTAGGTTGCACTACGGCGCCAGCCATGGAAAAGGAGGCTTTCAATAACGTTTCCAGCTTCTTATCAGTTGGATCCTTAAATACCTGAGCATTATCCAAAGGACAGGTCAGGTTTTTATTCACACAAGAAACAGCTGCATCGACAGATGGGACCCCCCATTTCTTGGTGAAACTTTCCTCCAGAGGATAAAGCATAGAAAACCTTTTAGGAGGAGCAAACAGTTTATCGCGATGTCCCCAATCCTCATACAACAATTTATCCATTAAGGGATGAATTGGAAAGGAAAAGGCAGTCTGTGGGATTTTCCTGACCCCCAGGGAAGAAACAGAGGATGTAGCGGCCTCAGCAGTGGGTATTCTGAAAGTGGTACGCACCAATTTAGTGTAACATTGAACTTGCTTTCTAAGTGCCTGGGAGGATGGGACTCTCTCCTATTCCTCTGATTCATCCGACTGCTCTTGATCCCTATCCCATGACAGGGATCTCTCCTCATTGTCAGAGGTGTCATCTGAAAGAGGAATTTCAGCAGAGGGAGGGGATCTACCCATTTTTTCTGCTATCTTTCAGGGAAGCTGAAATAAAATTCATAATTCTCCTTTCAAAACCCTCCAATGTAGCCTCTATCTAATCTTCAGTGACATATACGCTGGGGCTGAAACATTAGGAGAGGCTGCAAAACCCGACAGGGGCACTGACTCACCCTGTGAGGCTGGCTCCAGTCTTGCGGGGGGGAGGGGGGGATGGTAATCTACAGGCCTCTTTAGGATGCCTAGACCTAGGCGGTGATTTACCAGTGCCCTTGTTACCTCCCCCTGAGACCCTCTTACGAGGAGACATAGTCCTAAGCTACAAAACAGAGGTACTAGAGAAGCACGGATTATGAATACAATGATATAAGGAGTGCTGGACATGACAGTGTGGATGAGGGACACAGAGGGTTAAGCTTTATGGGTGGAGTTCAGGAAAAGGTTTGCAGGAAACAAGTTCAGTGTAGGGGAGGGGTCACATAAAAGGGAGAGGTGTGGCTTTAAGGAATCATTCGGAGCCCAGTGTGACACAGAGGAGGCAGTTTTTTCGCTGCTCCTCTGCTATGGCGGACCTCGAGGGACTCTTCGCGCGGCTGCGACGGGCGGCGGAGGTGCACGGTGCGGACTGGCTGCGGGAACGTGTGGGTGACCTGACGGACGGCGATGTGGACGGCGGCGGGACAGGTGAGGTTCCACTGCGCGCGCGGAGGTCTCGGCCTCCGGCGCGTTTTTCTCCTGGGCCTACTCCTCGGCCGCCTCGTGACTCCCGGAGCCCGGGGGTGGACCGATCGGTCCCCCCGGCAAAACGACAGGTTATCGGCTCCCCCCGGTCCGGGCGGTCGTTACGCCGCCGAACGGAGGGGGGCGGGGCTTCACGGCCGCATGAAAATGGCGCCGGGACCGCACGGGGCCCGGTGGAGGTGGGGGGGAGTGTGGATGGCTCTGGGTCGGCAGGCCAAGGGGGGGGGGTGCACGTGGCGGGGGATCTGCGGCAGGCTGGGTCTGGGGCCAGCATCCGCGCGGTGGGGGGGAGGGGGGCGCTCCGGGGGGGTCGCATGCCGGAGGGGGGGGAGGGTGGGTCGCAGAAGGCTGCCAAGGTGCCTGGCAGGGCTGGTTTTAGACGCCGGCATGCCGGGGGCGGCGGGGGGAGGAGGACATTGCCTGCAGTCCCGGATCGCAGGGACCGGATGGACCGCGCGGAGCACAGGGGGATTGCCGCGTCCCCGGTGCGCGTTGGAGAGGTCGGTTCGGAGAGCGAGCTGTCCCAGGAGGAGGAGGGGTCCTTTTCTACATCCGGACCGGTACCGGTCGCCGAGGCCCCTGGGGGCCCGGGTAAGTTGCGGGAGTCTACATTGCTGGCGGATGCCTTGCGGGATCTGATGGGGGTGGCGCAGGGGGGTGCGGTGCCCACGGGATCCCGGGATGTATTGGGGGGGGTTGTGGCAGGTTCAGCGCAGGGGGCGGGGCCTGTGGCCCCGGGGGGGCCGTCAGGTCAGTTGCAGGAGCTGTTGGGGGGGCTGCAGGCCCTGGTGGGTAAGTTTGCTGGGGGCTCCGGGTCGCCTCAGGTGGCCCCCTGGATGGGTACTGTGGGGGGGGCCGGGGGGGCGGAGGTCATTCCTGCGCGGGATGCACCGCCTGCCGCGGTGTCGGGGAGCACGGATGCGGGGGCTGTGGGCCCGGGGGTCCCCCCGGTGCCCGCGGACCCGGGGGCGCGGTCTGACCTGGTTAGGATCGCGGATGCTGCCCGGTGCGAAGTCTATGTTTGTTTCGAAGGCCCATTGGGGGCGCATTTGAAGCAGGAGGTGCGGGACAAAATCGGCAAGGGTGAGTATGTGGAGATTTTCTCCTTGCTCCCCCTCGAGAAATTTAATTTGGACAGGGTTAAGCCGGACAGTTCCAAGAAGGACGACGAGGAAAAACGTAGGTATCGGCTGATCCCGCGCACATTTGCAAATTGGCTTCAGGCGTTCGCTATATTGGCTAGCGTGATAGGGGAAAAGAACCCCGAGCATTGCTCGGCGTTATTTTGTTACCTGGACGCGATTGGGGAGGCTCACCGAGTGTATGGAGGGCTGGCTTGGCTGCGCTATGATGAGCAGTTTCGTCAGCGTAAGGCAGTGCGGGCTGACCTGCGGTGGGATCACAAGGACATAAGCCTCTGGATGAGGCTTATGTCTGCTCCGCGGGCCCCCACTCCGTTTCTTCAGGGGGGGGCCGGGAGTGCGTCTTCCTCGGGACTGCCGGCCGGAAAGAAGTGGGGGGTGTGCTGGCCCTTTAATGAAGGGGCTTGTAAATTCGGAGGCGCGTGCCGCTTCAAGCATGAGTGCTCCGGGTGCGGCGGCACCCACCCCCTGTCTCGCTGTTTCAAAAAAGGTCAGCGTGCCGGTGCCGCCGGTCACAAAAGGGATGACGCCGGTGAACCTGGGAAGGATGCTTCCTTTCCTAAATAGGTATCCGGATGGTGCGGCGGCGCGTGGGTTAATTCTGGGTTTTCGGGACGGTTTTAGGATTCCCTGTTCTTTGGGAGGGGTGCCGCCGTTGGCCAGGAATTTGCGATCGGCTTTAGATCACCCGGGGGTTGTGGATGAAAAATTGGGTAAAGAGGTGGCGCTGGGCCGGATGGGTGGTCCTTTCGAAGTGCAGCCGTGGGGGGACCTGGTGGTCTCCCCGTTGGGTGTAGTTCCTAAGAAGGAGCCGGGGAAGTTTCGCTTGATTCATCACCTGTCTTTTCCGAAAGGGGGGTCGGTCAATGATTTCATTGACCCGGAGGCGTGTACGGTTTCCTACACTTCTTTTGACGCGGCGGTACGGTGGGTCAGGCGGTATGGTCGTGGGGCTCTTATGGCCAAGGCGGATGTGGAATCGGCGTTTCGCCTTCTGCCGGTCCACCCGGACAGCTTCCGGCTGTTGGGATGCCATTGGCGGGGCAAGTTTTATGTGGACTTGTGCCTGCCCATGGGTTGTTCCATTTCATGCGCCTATTTTGAAGCTTTTAGTTCATTCTTGGAATGGGTGGTGAGAGATGTTTCGGGCCTGGAGTCGGTCATCCACTATTTGGATGATTTTCTGTGCGTGGGCCCGCCTGCCTCCAGTGTGTGTGCGATTCTTCTGTCCACGTTGCAGCACATTGCGGGCAGGTTCGGGGTGCCGTTGGCGGGGGATAAGACGGAGGGCCCGGTGACGGAATTGAGTTTTCTGGGAATCGTGATTGATTCTGTGGCAATGGAGTGTCGATTGCCAGAGAGTAAATTACGGGATCTGCAGGCGGAGTTGGCAGGCATGCAGGGCCGGCCGAAGGTTCAGCTTCGGGCCCTGCAGTCCCTGTTGGGCAAGCTGAATTTCGCTTGCCGGATCATCCCTATGGGCCGTGTGTTCTGCCGACGGCTGTCGGGGGCCACTGCCGGGGTAACCGCCCCTACCCACTTCGTACGTTTGCGAAGGGAACACCGGGAGGACCTGCGGGCTTGGCATGAATTTTTGGAGTCGTATAATGGGCGGGCTATGTGGATGTCGGGGCCAGTGAGCAACTTCGATGTGGAGTTGGTTACTGACGCGGCTGGCTCAACGGGTTATGGGGCCTTTTTCCGGGGTCGGTGGAGTGCGGAACCTTGGCCACGCTCATGGGAGGTTGCGGGGTTGTTGGGCAATTTGGTTTTGCTAGAATTGTTCCCGATAGTGGTGGCATTGGAGTTATGGGGGGCGGAGTTTCGTAATTTGAAGTTGCGCATCAATTGCGATAACATGGGGGTGGTCCAGGTCCTCAATCGGATGACTGCTTCTTCCCCCCCGGTCATCCGGCTGCTGCGACACCTGGTCTTTCGATGTTTGCGGCTCAATGTTTACGTTTATGCTGTGCACATACCTGGGGTGGAGAATTCTTTGGCTGACTCGCTCTCTCGTTTTCAGTGGGACAAGTTCCGGCAGCTGGCGCCGGGAGCGGAGGAGTCGGGGGCGCCATGCCCCGGGTGGATGTGGGAACTTCCCTTGGAATCGCCGCAGGTTGGTTAAAAAGGTCGTTGAGTGAGGCTACATGGTCTGCTTATTCTAGAGTGTGGGCGGAATGGTGGGCGTTCCTGCGGGAGGTTGGAGTGGCTGGTCGGGGCTCCGACCGGCGCTGGGTGGTATTGTACTGGGTTGCCCGGAACATTGAGACGGGCCTGTCTCCCGCATCTATTGAGCGGAAGCTGGCGGGGTTGGCCTTTTTGTTCAAACTGTGGGGGGAGCCGGACGGGACGAAGGATTTTTGGGTGAGGCAAACGTTGAAGGGGTACAGGAGGGATTGGAAGGGTAGGGATGCGCGCCGGCCGGTGTCATTTGACAATCTGGTGGCAATTTGTTCTCGGCTGGTGGACGTTTGCTCGTCTGCTTACGAGACCGTCCTGTTTACGGCAGCGTTTTCGCTGGCGTTTTATGGGGCTTTTAGGATTGGGGAGTTGGTGTGTCGCTCAAAACGGGTGGCTGGGGGTCTGTTGGATCAGGACGTGCAGGTGGTTGCGGATCGGGTGAGTATACGGTTGCGTAGGTCTAAGACTGATCAACGGGGCAAGGGAGTGGCGATTACGCTGCTCGCCCTGCCGGGCTCGGTAGTGTGCCCGGTGGCGGCGGTACGGGTTTTCCGGGCGGTACGGCCTGGGAGGGCGGGCCCCTTTTTGGTGCACGAGGAGGGCTCTTTTCTATCCCGTTTTCAGTTTGTGTCGGTCTTTCGGCAATGCCTGAGGGCGGTGGGTTTGGATGAGCGGGACTACGCGTCCCACTCTTTTCGGATTGGGGCGGCCACGGAGGCGGCTCGATGTGGGCTGGAGGAGGCGGTGGTTCGCCGGATTGGTAGATGGGAGTCCCGGAGGTTCCGGTCCTATGTCCGGCCGCAGTTGCTACTGGGGTAAGGATGGTGCGGCTGGGGGTTGTTTTGCTGTGGGATTTATGGGGGGGAGGACTGTGCTTGTAACATTCCTTTGGTTGTTGTGTTATTTCTCTTGTTTTCATTCCAGATGGAGGTTCTCAACGCCTCGTTTGGATCCTGGGGCATTCGTACGTCTGCTGGGGGGCCAGGAGAGGTGATTCTCTACCAGCAGGCAGGCAATTAGGTATCCCCAGGGAGGTAGCTAGGGTGATGTGGTTGGGTTTCCCGGGCATGAGGTGGGAGCGTGTCATGAGGGAGGTGGAGCGTTTCGCTTTGAGGGATAGGCCCCCGGATGTGCTGGTCGTTCATGCGGGGGGCAATGACCTGGGAGTTCGAAAAGTGAAGGACATTTTGGCGGATATCAAGGCTGATGTGTTGCGCATGCGAGTCCTTTTCCCGGGCACCATTTTGGTGTGGTCAGACATTGTGGCCAGAACGGTGTGGCGGGGGGCCAGGTCTTTAGCCAGCCTTGAGAAAACCAGGATTAGGGTTAATAAGGTTGTTGGGCGGTTTGTAGTGCAGAACGGGGGCATTGTGGTAAGACACAGGGAATTGGAGGTGAATGTAGGGCTTTATCTCAGGCGGGATGGCGTTCATCTATCTGATGTGGGGATTGACCTCTGGTCCTTTGGCTTACAGGAGGGCATACAGAAAGCTCTTCGGGTGTGGGGCGGCCCTCAAGGTTGAGGGGGTCACCCTTTCGGGCTGTGGCGGTGTGTTTTCTGGTGGTTTCTGACGGTAGACAGGTACTCAGAAGGGATCTGAGGGTGTGGGGGGCTCATCTAACGATCGGCCCCTCTGGGTATTCCTGAACGTTGGAGGGAATACGGTTATGTTCACTGGCGGAAGTTGTCTCCGACCGGTCACAGGTGGAGGCCTTTGGGAAGTTGGTCAGGTGTACCGCAGTGATTGGGTATTGGCTTAAGTGTGGTCACCGTCAGAGATCACCAGAATGGGCAGTTAATGTTAATTTAAATGTGGTTTAATGTTAATAAAGTTATTTATATTTATATATTTATATATATATTTATATATTTATATATTTTCATATTACAAGTTATTGGAGTAATTTTGAGTTATGTTTAATAAAGGCTGTTGTGGCCAGTTTACTCCAACCTATGGTGTGGTCTCGTTTCTAATAGATAAGGAATAGTATAAGGGGAACATTCAGACTACACTAGTCAAGAGAAGCACGGATTATGAATACAATGATATAAGGAGTGCTGGACATGACAGTGTGGATGAGGGACACAGAGGGTTAAGCTTTATGGGTGGAGTTCAGGAAAAGGTTTGCAGGAAACAAGTTCAGTGTAGGGGAGGGGTCACATAAAAGGGAGAGGTGTGGCTTTAAGGAATCATTCGGAGCCCAGTGTGACACAGAGGAGGCAGTTTTCCCACCCTCCCGCCCTATTGTTATGTGTTTGTTTTGTGGTGTTTTGTTGCTGGTCTTTTTCTTCTTTTGCAGGTTTCATCGGTTGTCACGGCAGCTGAAAGTTTTTCGTGTTGGCGGTGTGTTTTCTGGTGGTTTCTGACGGTAGACAGGTACTCAGAAGGGATCTGAGGGTGTGGGGGGCTCATCTAACGATCGGCCCCTCTGGGTATTCCTGAACGTTGGAGGGAATACGGTTATGTTCACTGGCGGAAGTTGTCTCCGACCGGTCACAGGTGGAGGCCTTTGGGAAGTTGGTCAGGTGTACCGCAGTGATTGGGTATTGGCTTAAGTGTGGTCACCGTCAGAGATCACCAGAATGGGCAGTTAATGTTAATTTAAATGTGGTTTAATGTTAATAAAGTTATTTATATTTATATATTTATATATATATTTATATATTTATATATTTTCATATTACAAGTTATTGGAGTAATTTTGAGTTATGTTTAATAAAGGCTGTTGTGGCCAGTTTACTCCAACCTATGGTGTGGTCTCGTTTCTAATAGATAAGGAATAGTATAAGGGGAACATTCAGACTACACTAGTCAAGTACAAAGTGCAATCACTGTTGTGCTACAAGTCTCACAATAAATATATATGCTTAAACTGCACAAGCTGATGCTGAGTAGGTGTCTTAGGTTTGCCTGGATCCAACCCTTTAGGATGCTTACTGCCCACAGCTCTGTGTCCTCCACTTACAGCCTCCTGGCGTTCTGGACTTTTGCAGCTTTGGCGCCTGCGCAGTAAGCCCGCCTGCGCAGTAAGCCCGCAACCACACCCCCCTCTTCATTTAATATGGGAGCGCGCCCAGCGCGTGCGCGTGCACGAGGACGGCCAGCGTTCGAGGGGGGGAAAGAGGACCACCTACAGAGCTGCGCGGGACCTCTTTTTTACCTGTATTGTGGCAGAGTCTGCAGCGGAGGATGTGAGCCATCCGGCGACTGGCTTCACTGAGCGTGTATACTTGGAAAGGCATGTAAGTATGCATCAGGCTGCTCTTACTCCCTCTAGTGGAGGAAACCAGGTAAGACATTCAACTACTCACATGAAGAAATCCATAGTACAGGTCCTTCTAAAAAAATTAGCATATTGTGATAAAGTTCATTATTTTCTGTAATGTACTGATAAACATTAGACTTTCATATATTTTAGATTCATTACACACAACTGAAGTAGTTCAAGCCTTTTCTTGTTTTAATATTGATGATTTTGGCATACAGCTCATGAAAACCCAAAATTCCTATCTCAAAAAATTAGCATATCATGAAAAGGTTCTCTAAACAAGCTATTAACCTAATCATCTGAATCAACTAATTAACTCTAAACACCTGCAAAAGATTCCTGAGGCTTTTAAAAACTCCCAGCCTGGTTCATTACTCAAAACCGCAATCATGGGTAAGACTGCCGACCTGACTGCTGTCCAGAAGGCCATCATTGACACCCTCAAGCAAGAGGGTAAGACACAGAAAGAAATTTCTGAACAAATAGGCTGTTCCCAGAGTGCTGTATCAAGGCACCTCAGTGGGAAGTCTGTGGGAAGGAAAAAGTGTGGCAGAAAACGCTGCACAACAAGAAGAGGTGACCGGACCCTGAAGAAGATTGTGGAGAAGGACCGATTCCAGACCTTGGACGACCTGCGGAAGCAGTGGACTGAGTCTGGAGTAGAAACATCCAGAGCCACCGTGAACAGGCGTGTGCAGGAAATGGGCTACAGGTGCCGCATTCCCCAGGTCAAGCCACTTTTGAACCAGAAACAGTGGCAGAAGCGCCTGACCTGGGCTACAGAGAAGCAGCACTGGACTGTGGTCCAAAGTACTTTTTTCGGATGAAAGCAAATTTTGCATGTCATTCGGAAATCAAGGTGCCAGAGTCTGGAGGAAGACTGGGGAGAGGGAAATGCCAAAATGCCTGAGGTCCAGTGTCAAGTACCCACAGTCAGTGATGGTCTGGGGTGCCATGTCAGCTGCTGGTGTTGGTCCTCTGTGTTTTATCAAGGGCAGGGTCAATGCATCTAGCTATCAGGAGATTTTGGAGCACTTCATGCTTCCATCTGCTGAAAAGCTTTATGGAGATGAAGATTTCATTTTTCAGCACAACCTGGCACCTGCTCACAGTGCCAAAACCACTGGTAAATGGTTTACTGACCATGGTATTACTGTGCTCAATTGGCCTGCCAACTCTCCTGACCTGAACCCCATAGAGAATCTGTGGGATATTGGGAAGAGAAAGTTGAGAGACGCAAGACCCAACACTCTGGATGAGCTTAAGGCCGCTATCGAAGCATCCTGGGCCTCCATAACACCTCAGCAGTGCCACAGGCTGGTTGCCTCCATGCCACGCCGCATTGAAGCAGTCATTTCTGCAAAAGGATTCCCAACCAAGTATTGAGTGCATAACTGAACATAATTATTTGAAGGTTGACTTTTTTTGTATTAAAAACACTTTTCTTTTATTGGTCGGATGAAATATGCTAATTTTTTGAGATAGGATTTTTGGGTTTTCAGGAGCTGTATGCCAAAATCATCAATATTAAAACAAGAAAAGGCTTGAACTACTTCAGGTGTGTGTAATGAATCTAAAATATATGAAAGTCTAATGTTTATCAGTACATTACAGAAAATAATGAACTTTATCACAATATGCAAATTTGAGAAGGACCTGTATAGGATTAACTTCTCTTACCTGTCCCCGCCACAGGAACTGCTGAAACAGACAGATTCCAGCCTTCACTCATCACGGCGGGCAGTGTTGTGACAACCTTCAGGATTTTTTGGGTTCCTTCTCAGAGGAACCTCTTACCTGAACCTTGTAAAAGACCAGAAACTTTCATGCCACTGTTTAAATAGTACACCAACTCTGGTTTTCCCAGATCCCAGTCTTCCAAAGGAGAGGACTTACAGGCAAAACCTTGTTTCTTTGGATGACGAGGCCCGGGTACCATATCATGATGGGAGTCAAATATTGGCCTGAGATATGGATCCGGTTATCATAGCCCTAGACCCCCGCAGGGACCTGCATAGAGCTTTCTTCATAGCACATGTTTTACGTGACCAACCACCTTAGATACTGGCGAAAAAACTGAGGTGCCTCCCATAGGGGAGGGGTTATATAGGGGAGGAATTCTCCTTAGTTGGGGTTAGCCAGTGTCCAATCACCGAAGGTGCCTATATAACCAACTATGTAATGAAGCTCCTGTGTCCCGTGATGTATGATCAAGAAAATGGGGTGAAATCGCGATTTAGAGAATATACAGAAAAACATCAATGATGCTCAACAAAAAATGAAGAACATCATTGATGCTTTGGGGAGAGTCTGAAACACCACCAAACTAGCTAGCATCGTTTTTAAATTTTCAAAAACACTTTTATATTTTTAGAAAAGCCAAATTTGGAAGATGCACACAGTGTGTCAACATGTGCTATCTCCCATCATGGGGGATCAATGTACATGTTTTGTGGGTACAACCCCTTCCTTGCTACTAAAGTGGCTGAGATGAAGGGGTTGCACCCCCAAAACACGTACATTGATACCCCATGATGGGAGATAGCACATGTTCACATTAGGCATGGGATCAGGAGGAAATCGGCCACTTTATGATTCTCAATTTGTGTGCATCTTTCAAATTTGGCTTTTCCAGGGGTGAAGGCAATATCAGCACAGTTTGTACATATAGGGAAAAGATACAGGGAAGGAGGCCTATGCGTGGAACACTCAAACCACGGACCAGCCAACCATCCCCCAGTGAAGTGAAGGACTGTCTTGATACCCAAAGATTATAACAGATATAATTAAAATAGTTTTTATTTAAACAAAGAAAAAAAAATATATATAGAGATTAAAAACATTTGTTGACACACAGCATAATTACAACACACAATCGTGTATTGGGATAGTATTATTTAGTATCCAAGTTGGTCGTTTGTTCAACTAGTTTCGCTACTGTTTGGCGCTTCTTCAGGAAGACCTTGGTACTATCTATAATTAAACATATAGCATCAACATTGATTATACATAACACATTTCAAAATCCATAGTATGCAGTGTATTATTTGATCATAAACATTACAGAGCGAGTGGCTCACCGCTGTGGGAAACCGTGTTGCGGATAAAAATTGGAGCATGGGTGGTCCCTGCCTACTAGGCTTAACCACCCTTGGGGCAGAAACGGGAGGTTGAGAAAGAGTCGGCTAAGAAAAAAGAAGAATAAATAAATAAAAAGACAAATAAAAAAGCCGATGCCATTAGTCATGGGTATTCACACATGACTATGGCATTGATATCTTTAAAGCCGCGTACACACGTAGCCGTCTGTCCGAGGTACTTAGTCTGGCGGACGTCCGCCAGACTGTCCATCGGAATTTCCAAACGGGCTTCTTGCCCACACACGGCACTTTTTCAGCAGACTAATACGGCGTACTAAGTCCGCCGTACTATCCGCCGTACTTTCGAAATGAGCGGACTCGCCCACACACGCGGAGGAAAGTCCGCTCATTTCGAGCGCGTCTCCAGGTAGGCGGGGCCCGCGAAGGAGACGTCGCTGGCCCCGCCGCCTGGTATGGACTTAAAGGGGAACCCCCAATGCCGAAAAAAAACGGCGTGGGGTCCCCCCAAGTCCACAACAGACCCTTGTCCGAGCACGCTAACCGGCCGGCCAGGAAAGGGGGGGCGAGCGAGCGCCCCCCCCCCCCCTCCTGAGCCGTACCAGGCCGCGTGCCCTCAACATGGGGGGTGCCTTGGGGAAGGGGGGCCGCGCGCCCCCCCACCCCAAAGCACCTTGTCCCCATGTTGATGAGGACAAGGGCCTCTTCCCGACAACCCTGGCCGTTGGTTTTCTGGGTCTGCGGGCGGGGGGCTTATCGGAATCCGGGAGCCCCCTTTAATAAGGGGGCCTCTGGATACCGGCCCCCCACCCTATGTGAATGAGTATGGGGTACAATGTACCCCTACCCATTCACCTGTAAAATAAAAGTACAAAAAAAAACACAACACACAAGATAAAATACTTTATTGCACAGCTCCGGGGGTCTTCCGTCTTCGGGGGTCTTCTCGCCGGACTCCTCCGCTATCTTCTTGTAGCTCTTTTGCTAGCGGAGGAGTCCGGCTTTCTTCCTCGCTGCTGGCCTCTTCTCCCGACTTCGGGGGTCTTGTCCCCCTCTTCGGTTCTTCTGCCGGGCCACCGCTCCTTCTTATAGTTCTTTTACAGGCGGTGGCCCGGTCTTCTGTCGCAGTCCCCGACAACCAACGGCCAGGGTTGTCGGGAAGAGGCCCTTGTCCTCATCAACATGGGGACAAGGTGCTTTGGGGTGGGGGGGGCCACGCGGCCCCCCTTCCCCAAGGCACCCCCCCATGTTGAGGGCACGTGGCCTGGTATGGCTCAGGAGGGGGGGGGGGGGCGCTCGCTCGCCCCCCTTTCCTGGCGGGCCGGGTAGCGTGCTCGGACAAGGGTCTGTTGTGGACTTTGGGGGACCCCCACGCCGATTTTTTTCGGCGTTGGGGTTCCCCTTTAAGTCCATACCAGGCGGCGGGGCCAGCGACGTCTCCTTCGCGGGCCCCGCCTACCTGGAGACCCGCTCGAAATGAGCGGACTTTTCTCCGGGTGGGAAAAGTCCGCTCATTTCAAAAGTACGGCGGACTGGCACACACACGGCTGGATTGTCCGCCGAAATGCGAGTACGGCGGGCAGATTGGTGTGCAACACGGCATTCTAAGTCCACCGTACTTTCGGGTCAAAAAAGTATGCCGGAGGCTACACACGGGGAGATTGTTTGGCGGACTTTAGTTTGCCGGACTTTTCCACCGGATTGTTTGATCGTGTGTACGCGGCATAACACCCAGTATCAATGTCTACGTACCGGTATATTTAGCAGTTATCATATAATCCACATTGAGGGTGGCTGCAGAAATTGCAGAAAATCCCTAAAGGTATGGCTGGATATGAATGACTATATAGGGTTAATCCCCTGTCGTCAACCCGGTTCCATGAAGCGTAGGAAGCCTCCGTTTTATTCAACCAGTGATGTTGATCCTGGTAAAGCAAGTGTATAGTGTATTAGGTCCTCCCAAAAATAACAAGAGAGATCAATAGAGGCCAGGTCTATAAAGGATAATTACCGGGGGATTGATCGCCGTCTGCTCGCCAACCGTCTGTGTGGAGAAGCCGCTCTAACAGGGAGCCTTAATGGCGCCCTTTTAACCTCCAACCCGGCGGCGTCAAACGAATGGCGACAGGCGCCGAATTGTGACGCCGCCGGGTCCGCCGCTCCATGTGCGCATGCGCCACTGTGTGGCGACGCGCACAAGCCTCTGGTCACCGTGGAGACCTCCACGTGACCAACTACTAACAGACCGGGCCCCTCCCCGAAATGAGGGAGGAGTCCAGGTCTGCTGGAGAGGCGCATGCCCGCCCCTAGGAGCTTCCTCCTATTGCTCCACAGTCCGCATAGGGAATCCCCAGCTTTTCATCACAACACTCTGCATTACAATATTGCAAAGGGAAAGGTAAACAAAATAACATAAAGAAACATAAAAAACAATTCAAAACACATTTAAACCCATTTGAAGTGGCTTTGTTATATCTCACCATGCTTTTAAACATGTCTAAAAAACATTATGAAGAAATTGAAAGTAGAAAATACAGAATAATAATTATATAATTAAAGAAGTATTCATCCAAATTTTGGAAGAATAAATCACACAATTGAACATCGCAGCGGTACTTACAGAACTAGAAGGTCAGGTAACACGGCCCATTTCCACCCACAAAGGAGAAGGGGGGACGAGGCCCAGATGGGGGGGTTTGTTTTAGGATTAGAAAGGTCCACAGAATAGGAAAGGGCAGAGGGAGAAGGAAGAAAGGAGAAAAGGAAGAAAAGAAAGAAAAAAAGAAAGAGAAAGAAAAGAACAAGAAAAACAAGGGAAGAAAACCCAAATTGGGTTGTCATCACTTAAGGAAATATTTGTACGTTTTAGTTTCATTTAACCCAGGAGGTATTAAGGCGTCTAGCCGTTCTATCCAATAGGTTTCCCGTCTTAGAATTTCCCTATCCCAGTCTCCTCCACGTTTGTCCTCACGGACCACCTCGAGGACATAAAACGTAACCACCTCAGGTTGGTATCGATGGTGGATGCCAATATGGTGACCCACCGCAGTAAGTTTACCACCTGAGGAGTAATAGAGGTGGTCCCCCATCCTCTGGCGTAGTTCCCTGATGGTCTTAGCCACGTAGAACGCCTTGCAGGCGCAGACCATCAGGTAAACTACGCCTGTTGGTGTTACAGTTAGCATGGAAGGGTGGGGTAAAACTTTCTCCATTAGGGAGGTTAAAGGTTGCTCCCTCCAAGATCCAGGGGCAAAGTGGACAACTTCCACAGGGGTAGGTGCCACGAGGACCTTGCCAATCTCGTGCAGCTATTGTGTAATGACTTTTAGTCAGTTTATCCCCTAAGGTGGTAGCCCTTCTGAACACCAGTTCTGGGGTCGGTTTAATGTATTTACCCAGGGTGTGATGGTCGGTCAAGAGATGCCAGTGCTCTTACAGTATCTTTCTGAGAGTATTTTGATGCATAGAATATTTAGTGATAATTTTGACTGTGGAGGGATGAGCAGGCCTGGGAGGGCCATATAATAGGGACTCTCGTGTGCGACCTTTGTGGGTGGAAATGGGCCGTGTTACCCGACCTTCTAGTTCTGTAAGTACCGCTGCGATGTTCAATTGTGCGATTCATTCATAAAAGCATGGTGAGATATAACAAAGCCACTTCAAATGTGTTTAAATGTGTTTTGAATTGTTTTTTATGTTTCTTTATGTTATTTTGTTTACCTTTCCCTTTGCAATATTGTAATGCAGAGCGTTGTGATGAAAAGCTGGGGATTCCCTATGCGTTCCGTGGAGCAATAGGAGGAAGCTCCTAGGGGCGGGCATGCGCCTCTCCAGCAGACCTGGACTCCTCCCTCGTTTTGGGGAGGGGCCCGGTCTGTTAGTAGTTGGTCACGTGGAGGTCTCCACGGTGACCAGAGGCTTGTGCGCGTCGCCACACAGTGGCGCATGCGCACATGGAGCGGCGGACCCGGCGGCGTCACAATTCGGCGCCTGGCGCCGTTCGTTGGACGCCGCGGGGTTGGAGGTTAAAAGGGCTCCATTAAGGCTCCCTGTTAGAGCGGCTTCTCCACACGGACGGTTGGCGAGCAGACGGCGATCAATCCCCTGGTAATTATCCTTTATAGACCTGTACTCTATTGATCTCTCTTGTTATTTTTGGGAGGACCTAATGCACTATACACTTGCTTTACCAGGATCAACATCACTGGTTGAATAAAACGGAGGCTTCCTACGCTTCATGGAACCGGGTTGACGACAGGGGATTAACCCTATATAGTCATTCATATCCAGCCATACCTTTAGGGATTTTCTGCAATTTCTGCAGCCACCCTCAATGTGGATTATATGATAACTGCTAAATATACCGGTACGTAGACATTGATACTGGGTGTTAAAGATATCAATGCCATAGTCATGTGTGAATACCCATGACTAATATAATCGGCTTTTTTATTTGTCTTTTTATTTATTTATTCTTCTTTTTTCTTAGCCGGCTCTTTCTCAACCTCCCGTGTCCGCCCCAAGGGTGGTTAAGCCTAGTAGGCAGGGACCACCCATGCTCCAATTTTTATCCGCAACACGGTTTCCCACAGCGGTGAGCCACTCGCTCTGTAATGTTTATGATCAAATAATACACTGCATACTATGGATTTTGAAATGTGTTATGTATAATCAATGTTGATGCTATATGTTTAATTATAGATAGTACCAAGGTCTTCCTGAAGAAGCGACAAACAGTCGCGAAACTAGTTGAACAAACGACCAACTTGGATACTAAATAATACTATCCCAATACACGATTGTGTGTTGTAATTATGCTGTGTGTCAACAAATGTTTTTAATCTCTATATATATATTTTTTTCTTTGTTTAAATAAAAACTATTTTAATTATATCTGTTATAATCTTTGGGTATCAAGACAGTCCTTCACTTCACTGGGGGATGGTTGGCTGGTCCGTGGTTTGAGTGTTCCACGCATAGGCCTCCTTCCCTATATCTTTTCCCTATACCAAATATATGAGGATGAGGATACCATATATATAATTCTATTACTTTCTACTAAAATAGGCACATTCACTGATTATCACAGTTTGTACATACTCTTGTCTGATATTGTCTTCACTTTTCAAAGTTGAACTTTGTAAGTTCCTGCGTTATGCTTTGATACATGCCTGTTTACACAAAAACACCAAGTTATAAAAATGTTAACCAAAATAATGTTATATACACCAAATATGTTGGTTTGTTGTAAAACCCTTTTCTAAATGCACATGTGACTGTGCTTTGAGTAAAAATTTTAATTATCAACAATGTGTGGCTTCCTTTTTCAATGTACAAAAGCAGTATTTGGAGTAAAGTTGTTGTTTTCTGTGGCAATGGGTGTTATTTACTAAAGGCAAATCCACCATCCGACATCCGGCCATTTTTCCCCACGTCCACATACAGGAAGTCATAGGTCGCTGACACCACTGCCAACATCCTGATACTATTATACCCCTTCTAATTATAATAGTAGGACCCCGAGTTGGGGGGTGGGACGATGCGGACGCGTTTCCCATCAATTGCATCTCCACAATTGGGAAAGTCCCAACGGCTGGCAAAGTGGGAGGCCACAGTCTGCCATTCCTGTGGCGTTGAAGGAAACTGTGGAGTGAAACAAGAAAAAAAATTAGTAATTTTGCGCATCAACATTGCAAGCAGATTAGACACAAACATTTTTGGACAATATCGGTATAACATTTTGGAAAATGAGTATTTAAAGCCTAAATTATAAGGTCCCCTCTCATTGAGAGCTGAATGCATAAATAATGTGTGATACTTTGGCCAGCCCCTCCTTACTTACACTATTGGCAGCCTACCAGACAGGTAAGAAGTGTCATAATACAAAAAAAAGGAACAAATGGAAGCACATTTTGACATTCTGCTATTACCTATCAAGATAATAATAGGAGCAAAAAATTGAAACTGTAGCATTTGAAAGTATTGAGGCGGGTCCTTGCACTACATGCTTTGGTGAATTCATCCATAAATCTGACCAGAAAAAAGGTAGGTATAGTGTGTATTGGGTTTGGCAAAGTCAGCAGATAGAGGATTGCTATCATCTGACCTAGCAGTTGGGGGGAGGGGGGTTCCTAATGAGTTTGGCCCAACCAAAAAAAAAATTCTGGCACTCTGCATAAATATAAGCACACACATAACATTTGTACACATTTTAGGGGGTGTTTAGGGGAAAGCAATACTATGGAGCTGACAAAATACACTGATAAGTGACTAGGCTATGCTGGGGAAGTTAGTGAATAGTGATGGACAAACTTCCGACGGGACGTTTTCGCGAACGCGAAACGTGAACGCGGCCGATAGTTTGCGAACCGTAACGTTCGTGGCGGGCCCCATTGACTTCAATGGGAGGCGAACTTTACAAACCTACAGGTCAAATTTGCAGCCACAAAATAATTATTAGCTGTGCAAACATAGTCCCACCACATGGCCAATGACATAACACATGTATGAGGTGAATCTGGGATCGACAACTACAAGCATTCTTTTTTTATATGTGAAATTGTGACAATTCAGGACTGTGGAGCGCATGAAGGCAATGGAGGAGAGGAAAGGTCAGGGTAGGCAAAGAAGAGGGTGCAGGAGATGATCAACTGCACCGTGACATACAGCAATGACACCTGCACCGTGATAGAGTGATCTGACACCAGCACCGTGATAGAGAGCACTGACATCAGCAGCGTGACATGCAGCAATGACACCTGCACCGTGATAGAGTGATCTGACACCAGCACCGTGATAGAGAGCACTGACATCAGCAGCGTGACATACAGCAATGACACCTGCACCATGATGGAGTGATCTGACACCAGCACCGTGATAGAGAGCACTGACATCAGCAGCGTGACATAAAGCACTGACACCAGCACCGTGATATACAGCACTGACACCTGCACCATGATAGAGTGATCTGACACCAGCACCATGATAGAGAGCACTGACATCAGCAGCGTGACATAAAGCACTGACACCAGCACCGTGATATACAGCACTGACACCTGTACCGTAAGCAGCTCCAGGAGGAAGTCAGCACAGCACAGGGATGGTGGGAGCCCCTCATAATGAGCATAGCACAGGTATGGTGGGAGCCCCTCATAATATGCACAGCAGAGGTACAGCCCCAGGAGAAAGTCAGCACAACACAGGGATGGTGGGAGCCCCTCATAATAAGCAGCCCCAGGAGGATGTCAGCATAGCACAGGGATGGTGGGAGCCCCTCATAATAAGCAGACCCAGGAGGAAGTCAGGACAGCACAGGGATGGTGGGAGCCCCTCATAATGAGCATAGCACAGGGATGGTGGGAGTCCTTCATAATATGCACAGCAGAGGTACAGCCCCAGGAGGAGGTCAGCACAGCACAGGGATGGTGGAAGCCCCTCATAATAAGCAGCCCCTGGAGGATGTCAGCATAGCACAGGGATGGTGGGAGCCCCTCATAATAAGCAGCCCCAGGAGGAAGTCAGGACAGCACAGGGATGGTGGGAGCCCCTCATAATGAGCATAGCACAAGGATGGTGGGAGCCCCTCATAATAAGCAACCCCAGGAGGAAGTCAGCATAGCACAGGAATGGTGGGAGCCCCTCATAATAAGCAGCCCCAGGAGGAAGTCAGCACAGCACAGGGATGGTGGGAGCCCCTCATAATAAGCAGCCCCAGGAGGATGTCAGCATAGCACAGGGATGGTGGGAGCCCCTCATAATAAGCAGCCCCAGGAGGATGTCAGCACAGCACGGGGATGGTGAACTTTACAAACCTACAGGCCATATTTGCAGCCACAAAATAATTACTAGCTGTGCACACATAGTCCCACCACATGGCCAATGACATAACACATGTATGAGGTGAATCTGGGAGCGACAAATACAAGCATTCTTTTTTTATATGTGAAATTCTGAAACTTCAGGACTCATGAGGCAATGGAGGCGAGGGAAGGTCAGGGTATGCAAAGAAGAGGGTGCAGGAGATGATCATCACCAGCACCGTGATATAGAGCACTGACACCTGCACCGTGATAGAGTGATCTGACACCAGCACTGTGATATACAGCACTGACACCTGCACCGTGATAGAGTGTACTGACACTAGCACCGAGATAGAGAGCACTAACAGCAGTACTGATACCAGCAACTTGCTGCTGGGCCCCAAAAACATGACACCGCTCAACCTCTTCAAACAGGAGGGTACGAGCATATAGTACGGTGTGCTTTTTTTGGACAAGGAAGTGAGCCAAATGAAGAAAGAAGGTCTGTGTGCTTGATTAAAAAAATCATTTATAGACATATCCATGGTCTACTGGTCACATGTGTTGAATTCCTCCGAGATCCATGCCTCATTCATTTTTAGAAATGTGAGGTAGTTAACACTGTCATGAGCTAGGCGAGTACGCTTATCGGTCACGATCCCCCCTGCTGCGCTGAACGTCCTTTCGGACAGGACACTGGATGAGGGGCAAGCCAACAGTTCGATTGCAAATTGGGCAAGCTCTGGCCAGAGGTCAAGCCTGCCCACCCAGTAGTCCAGGGGTTCATAACTCCTCAGAGCTTCCACATCGGCCGTTAACCCGATGTAGTCGGACACCTGACGGTTTAGGTCAGTGATGGTGAACCTTGGCACCCCAGATGTTTTAGAACTACATTTCCCATGATGCTCATGCACTCTGCAGTGTATTTGAGCATTATGGGAAATGTAGTTCCAAAACATCTGGGGTGCCAAGGTTCGCCATCACTGGTCTAGGTGTTCCCTGATGCTGGATCCAGATGACACCTGTCGATGGGTCGGCTGCAAGAATGACCTCATATCAGAAGTCACCAACACATCTTCAAACCGGCCTCTTCTTGCAGGCGCTGTTGGATTGGTACCCGCAACTCCTTCTCTGGGAGTGGGAATTGCTCCTCTGCCAGCGCACGCAAAAGCAGAATGCAGCATTTCTCGAAGCAAGGCCTGGAAGTGCTCCATTCTGACAGCCCTCTGTGACGGCGGTAACATTTCTGCCATTTTGTGTTTGTACCGGGGGTCTAAGTACGTTGCCACCCAGTACTGATCCTTGACCCTTATGCTTTTTATACGGGGGTCCCTATTAAAACACTGGAGCATGAAGGCCCCCATTTGCACTAAACTGGAAGCGGTGTGGTGGCCTGGCTCCTGCTCATCATCCAGGATAATGTCGTCCTCTTCATTCTCCTCTCCCCATCCACGCACAACAACAGGGATCCCAGAAAGGTTTAAAGCATGCTCTTCTTGCTCCTCCTCATCCGCCCCGGCACCATCCTCCTCTGACTCCTCTTCAGACTCCTGTTCTTAACTCGTCTCAGATAGAGTAGCCCCCCCTGGGAATTCATCCAGCATTGCGACTTCCTCATCTTCCCGCTCCTGCTCTTCCACAGCTTGATCAATGACACGATGCAATGCACGCTCCATAAAGAAGGCATAAGGTACCATGTCACTGATGGCGCCATGGCTGCGACTGGCCAGTTTGGTGATCTCCTCAAATGGCCGCAGAAGTCTGCATGCGTTGCGCATGAGCAGCCATTGGCGCGATGAAAAAAAACCCAGCTCCCCAGAACCTGTTCTGCCGCAGAGTTCATAGAGGTAGACGTTAACTGCATGTTTCTGCTGGAGAAGCCTATCAAACATATAGAAGGTTGAGTTCCATCACGTCGGGCAATCGCAAATAAGACGTCTGCCTGGCAGATTGTGTCGCCGCTGAATGTCAGCAAGGCAAGCAATGGCCGTGTAAGATCTTCTGAAATGGGCCGAGATTTTCCTTGCCTGCCGCAAGATGTCCTGGACCCCAGGGTATTTGACAACGAATTGCTGCACGACCAAGTTTAAGACGTGTGCCATGCATGGCACGTGCGTAATTTTGCCCTGTTTCAATGCGCTAAGCAGATTGGCACCGTTGTCACACACCACTTTATCAACTGTCAAATTGAGCGGTGTTAGCCACTGATCTGCCTGTGAACGCAAAGCTGAAAGGAGTGCCGGGCCAGTGTGGCTCTTGGATTCCAGGCACAAGAGACGCAGCACGGCATGGCAACGTCTCACCTGGCATGTCAAATAGGTTCTGGGAGCTTGGGCGGCGCAGCGGAAGTGACGCTAGCAGCGGAAAAGGAGGAGTCAGCCGAGGAGGAGAGGAAGGAGGATGGAGTAGGAGGAGGAGGAGAATGCAATCCGTGGCGGTAAAACCAAATCTACACGGGTGCCACGGGTTACATGCTTGACGGCTGTCAGAAGGTTCACCCAGTGGGCAGTAAAAGTGATATACCTCCCCTGCCCGTGTTTGCTAGACCACGTGTCTGTAGTCAGATGTATTTTGGCACCGACACTGTGTGCCAGAGATACATTCACTTGCCGCTGAACATGGCCATATAGCTCTGGGATGCCCTTCTGTGAGAAATACTTCCTTCCTGGGACCTTCCATTGTGGTGTTCCAATGGCCACAAATTTTCGAAAGGCCTCCGAATGCACCAGTTAATATGGCAGTAGTTGGCAGGCTATCAGTTCTGACAAGCCAGCCGTCAACCGTAGAAGACAAGGCTGGACGGTGAGAGACTGGAGTGTGGCTTTGTGTGTTCCGTTGCTCCCACTGGGCTCGGTGATGGCAGCTCTTAAGGCGGTCGTCCCTAGGTGAGTGTTGGGCTTACCGCGACTAATGCGTTGACTGCAAAGTTTCCAGATGGCAATACTATTGTCAGCAGCGGACACATTAAAAAAAGCCCACACTGCGGAGCCATGTGGCGGCGTCCTGGAAGCACCAGATGTGACCGTACAAGGTCGATGACTCGCTCCTGATACATTAGCAGTCTGCTTTGTCCCTCCTGTGCAATGTAAGTTATTCCTGCTTCTCCTCCCTATCTGCTGGTCCATATCTCCCTCTGAACTCCCCTCCTCTTCCTCTCTTGTGGGCACCCATGTGACATCACTAGACACATCATCATCGACGTCACCTTCCCCACCGCTATAAGTAGAGATCTCAGAGTAGGCAGCAACACCGGGGACCAACCTCCTCCTTGGGCTGATCTGGGTACTGTCGTCAGACTGCTGAGTGGCGGTTGTTGCTACCTCCTCTTCCTGATCCAATGCCAAGAGTGGCTGCGCATCAGAAATGTCTTGATATGGATCGGAAAATAATTCCTGTGACTCAAGCGGAAGGTATGTGGTGGTGGTGGTGGTGGTGTTGTTGGTGGTAGTGTCTTTGGGGGTGCACATAGCAGAGAGTGAAGAAGAGGGTGCAGATCGAGAGGATGAGGAGGATGCAGAAGAGTGAGCCAGTTAACCAATTCTGGTGCTTCCTTTGACGTAATCGCACGCACCTTCTGCAATTTCCCACTTTGGTTCAAGCCTGTTTCTCCTGCCCTACCCCTACCACCCCTGTGGAAGGGCCTGCCTCTTCCTCTGCCTGTCATTTTTTAAATGACCCTGTGACAAAACTCTCAGTCCCTATACTGATAAAGGACTGCTGCAGAATAGGGCAGCACTCAGCAGTAGTGCACCTCAACCCTATATATTGTGGACCTATACCAGTCCTTAAGGATTAGCAGACTGTACCTCACTCAACCCTATATACTCTAGTACAATATACCTTACCAGTCCTTATAAGGACCTTTGTGCAACTAGTAGGTTGTGATTAGCAGACTGTACCTCAGTCCCTATACTGATAAAGGACTGCTGCAGAATAGGGCAGCAGTCAGCAGTAGTGCACCTCAACCCTATATATTGTGGAGCTATACCAGTCCTTAAGGATTAGCAGACTGTACCTCACTCAACCCTATATACTGTAGTACACTATACCTTACCAGTCCTTATAAGGACCTTTGTGGAACTAGTAGGCTGTGATTAGCAGACTGTACCTCAGTCCCTATGCTGATAAAGGACTTCTGCAGAATAGGGCAGCAGTCAGCACTAGTGCACCTCAACCCTATATATTGTGGACCTATACCAGTCCTTAAGGATTAGCAGACTGTACCTCACTCAACCCTATATACTCTAGTACGCTATACCTTACCAGTCCTTAGAAGGACCTTTGTGCAACTAGTAGGTTGTGATTAGCAGACTGTACCTCACTCAACCCTATAAACTGTAGTACAGTATACCTTACCAGCCCTTAGAAGGACCTTTGTGGAACTAGTAGGTTGTGATTAGCAGACTGTACCTCAGTCCCTATGCTGATAAAGGACTGCTGCAGAATAGGGCAGCAGTCAGCAGTAGTCCACCTCAACCCTATATATTGTGGACCTATACCAGTCCTTAAGGATTAGCAGACTGTACCTCACTCAACCCTATATATTCTAGTATGCTATACCTTACCAGTCCTTAGAAGTACCTTTGTGGAACTAGTAGGTTGTGATTAGCAGACTGTACCTCAGTCCCTATACTCATAAAGGACTGCTGCAGAATAGGGCAGCAGTCAGCAGTAGTGCACCTCAACCCTATATATTGTGGACCTATACCAGTCCTTAAGGATTAGCAGACTGTACCTCACTCAACCCTATATACTCTAGTACGCTATACCTTACCAGTCCTTATAAGGACCTTTGTTGAACTAGTAGGTTGTGATTAGCAGACTGTACCTCAGTCCCTATACTCATAAAGGACTGCTGCAGAATTGGGCAGCAGTCAGCAGTAGTGCACCTCAACCCTATATATTGTGGAGCTATACCAGTCCTTAAGGATTAGCAGACTGTACCTCACTCAACCCTATATACTGTAGTACGCTATACCTTACCAGTCCTTATAAGGACCTTTGTGGAACTAGTAGGTTGCGATTAGCAGACTGTACCTCAGTCTCTATACTCATAAAGGACTGCTGCAGAATAGGGCAGCAGTCAGCAGTAGTGCACCTCAACCCTATATATTGTGGACCTATACCAGTCCTTAAGGATTAGCAGACTGTACCTCACTCATCCCTATATACTGTAATACGCTATACCTTACCAGTCCTTATAAGGACCTTTGTGGAACTAGTAGGTTGTGATTAGCAGACTGTACCTCAGTCCCTATACTCATAAAGGACTGCTGCAGAATAGGGCAGCAGTCAGCAGTAGTGCACCTCAACCCTATATATTGTGGACCTATACCAGTCC
Source organism: Lithobates pipiens (assembly GCF_037356315.1). Taxonomy (NCBI): domain Eukaryota; kingdom Metazoa; phylum Chordata; class Amphibia; order Anura; family Ranidae; genus Lithobates; species Lithobates pipiens. The sequence continues at coordinate 135,160,168 of NW_027507785.1, forward strand.
TTAAGGATTAGCAGACTGTACCTCACTTAACCCTATATACTCTAGTACGCTATACCTTACCAGTCCTTAGAAGGACCTTTGTGCAACTAGTAGGTTGTGATTAGCAGACTGTACCTCACTACCTATACTCATAAAGGACTGCTGCAGAATAGGGCAGCAGTCAGCAGTAGTGCACCTCAACCTTATATATTGTGGACCTATACCAGTCCTTAAGGATTAGCAGACTGTACCTCACTCAACCCTATATACTCTAGTATGCTATACCTTACCAGTCCTTAGAAGGACCTTTGTGAAACTAGTAGGTTGTGATTAGCAGACTGTACCTCAGTCCCTATACTGATAAAGGACTTCTGCAGAATAGGGCAGCAGTCAGCAGTAGTGCACCTCAAACCTATATATTGTGGACCTATACCAGTCCTTAAGGATTAGCAGACTGTACCTCACTCAACCCTATATACTCTAGTACGCTATACCTTACCAGTTCTTAGAAGGACCTTTGTGCAACTAGTAGGTTGTGATAAGCAGACTGTACCTCAGTCCCTATACTCATAAAGGACTACTGCAGCAGAAGGGCAGCAGTCAAGTATAATATTCTTTCTATATTTGGAAGAAAGAATATTATACGTGTACAACCCTATTACCATACCAGTCCTGAAAAGGACCTTTGTGGACCTAATAGTAACAGCTACGGATTAAACAGACTGTCCCTCACTGCCACACACAGCTTCCTGTCTGTCCCTATTTAAACTGACAAAACACAGGCTGCTGCAACAATAACTTGAATAGCACTCAAAACTATATCCTGTACTACTTTACCATACCAGTCCTGAAAAGGACTTTTGTGGACCTAATAGTAACAGCTAATGATTAAACTGACTGTCCCTCTCTGCAACACACAGCGTCCTATCTGTCCCTCTCTCAGCACTGACAAAAGACAACCTGCTGCAACAATGACTTGAATAGCAGTGCCTCAAATCTATATCCTGAACTACACCTATACCATACCAGTCCTTAAAAGAACTTTTGTGGACCTAAAAGCTAGCGATTTGGGTCACTGCAGTCTCTCCCTGCTCCACACAGCAACCTCTCCCTATAGTGACATACGAAAGAATGTAAAATGGATCGGATCTATTTATAAGTTTGGTGGAATGTCCAAGTGTCCATGTGCTGTAATGTTACATAGTTACATAGTTAGTCAGGTTGAAAAAAGACACAAGTCCATCCAGTTCAACCTTAAAAACAAATAAATAAAATAAAAAATAATCGTACAATCCAGATACCCAATTTTATGCCCACAATTGATCCAGAGGAAGGCGAAAAAAAAACCCAGCAGAGCATGCTCCAATTTACTACAGCAGGGGAAAAAAATTCCTTCCTGATCCCCCAATAGGCGATCGGATTTTCCCTGGATCAACTTTACCTATGTTAGTACCTAGTTATATTATGTACCATCAGGAAAGTATCCAAGCCTTTCTTAAAGCAATCTACTGAACTGGCCAGAACCACCTCTGGTGGGAGTCTATTCCACATTTTCACTGCTCTAACTGTGAAGAAACCTTTCCGTACTTGAAGCTGAAATCTCTTTTCCTCTAGACGTAAAGAGTGCCCCCGTGTCCTCTGGGTTGACCGTACAGAGAACAACTCAACACCAAGTTCACTATATGGACCCCTAATATATTTGAACATGTTAATCATATCCCCCCTTAATCTCCTCTTCTCAAGAGTGAATAAATTTAGTTCCTCTAATCTCTCCTCATAGCTGAGTTCCTCCATGCCTCTTATCAGTTTGGTTGCCCTTCTCTGCACTTTCTCCAGTTCCCCGATATCCTTTTTGAGAACTGGTGCCCAAAACTAAACGGTATATTCCAGGTGAGGTCTTACTAATGATTTGAACAGGGGCAAAATTATATCTCTTTCTCTGGAGTCCATACCTCTCTTAATACAAGAAAGGACTTTGCTCGCTTTGCAAACAGCAGCTTGGCATTGCATGTTGTTATTGAGCTTATGGTCTACCAAAACCCCCAGATCCTTCTCCACTATGGATTCCCCCAGTTGTACTCCCCCTAGCATGTATGATGCATGCATATTCTTAGGCCCCAAGTGCATAACTTTACATTTATCAACATTAAACCTCATCTGCCACATAGTCGCCCAATTAGACAGTGTATTGAGGTCGGCTTGTAAATTGGAGACATCCTGTAAAGACGTTATTCCACTGCATATCTTGGTGTCATCTGCAAAGACAGAAATATTACTTTTGATGCCAGACCCAATATCATTTATAAAGATGTTAAAAAGTAAGGGTCCCAACACTGAACCTTGGGGTACACCACTGATAACCTTAGACCATTCAGAGTAAGAGTCATTAACCACGACTCTTTGAATTCTGTCTTCTAGCCAATTTTCTATCCATTTACAAACTGATATTTCCAAACCTGTAGACTTTACCTTACACATGAGCCGTGTGTGCGGAACTGTATCGAATGCTTTTGCAAAATCCAAGTATACCACGTCCACCGCCACCCCTTTGTCCAAGGTTTTACTTACCTCCTCATAAAAAGAAATCAGATTTGTCTGACAACTTCTGTCTTTCATGAATCCATGCTGTCTGTTGCTTAAAGTGTTTTTGTTCAGCAAGAACTCGTCTATGTGGTCTTTTATTAAACGCTCCAGTATCTTCCCAGCTATAGAAGTTAAGCTAACAGGTCTATAGTTACTTGGTAAAGACTTTGATCCCTTTTTAAATATAGGCACCACGTTCGCCCTGCGCCAATCCAGTGGGACTATTCCCGTCATTAATGAGTCCCTAAAAATTAGATACAATGGCTCTGAAATTACAGAGCTCAATTCTTTTAGGATCCGTGGGTGGATGCCATCGGGTCCAGGTGCTTTATCCACCTTTATTCTGTCTAAGTATTTCTGGACCATATCCCTTTTGAGCCATTGTGGATCATTTGGGGCTGTGTCACTACCACCCCCATTATGGACATGAGCTCCCCCATGCTCTTTTGTGCTAATGTCTCAATTGGCTGTCCTGTACCCCATGATGGATGTGTCATCATAGGTCAAAGTCTTTTACACAGTAAACACGTAAGTCCGCCGGGCGAACAGCGGCAATAGTCCGCCGTTCGGGCGGACCGCGAACAGCCGAAATTCGCCGCAAACCGACCGCCGGGCGAACCGTTCGGCCATCCCTATTAGTGAAGGCAAATATGCATGAAAGACAAAAAAGGAACTTGAAAAGCTTCCAGCATGCATGAGGACAAAGGGGCACAGCATATCAATTAGAGCATATTACAATCATGGTAATTAGGGAATGAGGAAAGAAATACAACACATTAGCAAACATTAAATACATAGAATGTGATGTTATTTTTTTTTAACAATCAGGGCCGGTTCACACTGCGGCGCGAGGCGAGGCGACACGGCTCGCCTCGCCTCGCTCCCGCAAGTCGCCCCCATTCTGTACAATGGAACCGTTCTGAGAGGAGCGACTCGAGTCGCTCCGACTCAGAAAAAAGGTTCCTGTACTACTTTGGGGCGACTTCGGGGGCGACTTGCATTGACTTCTATACAGAAGTCCTCTGCAAGTCGCCGCTGAGGTCCGTGCAAGTCGCGGCGAGGCAAGTCGGAGACGCCTCGCCGCGCATCGCTGTGTGCACCGGCCCTTAGGAGTGCTTTATTGAACATCATCATAATACAGAATCCACATACACAAGGTACACAGTTAGCATCGTACATAAGTCAGCATATCAATCATGAGACCAATAAAACAGTGTGAACCAGAGGATACCCATTGCAGTGCCGTAGCCTACCAGGGAGAGAAGAGGGCGGAGGGGGACAGAGGAAGACAGGGGAAGGGGGAGGATGACGGGAAACAGGAAGAGGAAAGAAAAAAAAAAAAAAGGGGGGGGGGGGAGGAGGAAGAGGAAAACAGAGGAGAAGCATCAGAGGGAATAAGAAGTGCGAAGGGGAAAGTGCACAGAGCTACTTGTCACCGCTAATCTCCTATCCAAGGGTGGGCCCAATCCATGGGGACCATACCTTGTCGAACTTCCAAGGACAGCCCCTGCTCATATATGTCAATTTGTACATGGGTAGCACAGCATTTATTTTATTCTCCCATGCAGACACTCTAGATGGAGTTGGGGATGTCCATTTCACCAGAATCTCCCTTCTAGCGTAGAAACAAAGCATATAGATAAGTATCCTACTGTGGTGTGGCCTCTGTGCATCTTCCTGCACCCCCAAGAGAACAAGCTCCGGTGACCTGAGGACTGACAACTCCATACGAACATTCATATGTTCAAACACCCCATCCCAGAAAGTCGCCAAAGTCGGGCACTCCCAGAACATGTGAATAAATGTGCCAAGATTTACTCTACAACGAGGGCACTGCGGGTCCTTATCAGCATACATTCTTGACAATCTGACTGGAGTAAAATATACTCTGTGGAAAATTTAAGTTGGATCAATTTGTCACCCGCTGCTATCATTACCCTGGGACCATAAGTTAGACAGTCTTCCCAATCCGCCCTAGTGAGTGTCGGGATATTGTTTCGCCATTCCTCCCACAACCGGGCCATCCTGGGAGTATCTTTTGGCAGTAGGATGGTATACAATGCAGAGAGGGGCTTCCTCAGGTCACTATCAGACAATAGGTCTTCCACTGGGTCCATTTGGAGCAGGGGGGAGTCGGGAACTGGTCCCTGGCAGCGTGGCGCAATTGAATGTACCGAAAGTACATCCATCCCGGGAGATCATATTTCCCAGATAGGTGCGTATACGTCAATAGAACACCGGTAGGCATAATATCCCGGAGAGTCGCTATCCCGTACCTAGCCCACACCCGATGGTCCGGAATCGTACGAAAGTGGTGCAAGGCGGGGTTGCCCCAAAGTGGCTGTGCAGGAGACCACCGGTTGGTATTCGAAAAGCGACGCCTAGCCACAACTCACGCCTTTAACGTAGCCTTCGTCGGAATAGGGAGATCTGAATAGGCCCTAACCCCCCTATAAACCAGATCTTGAAGATCCCGTCGCGTGCCCACCCGCGCCGCCTCCACATGCACCGCGGCATTAGACCGGCCCCCCTCCAGCCACCAATACGCAGTGACTAGCATTGCTGCCCAATAATAGATCCGCACATCCAGGAGGACAAGCCCCCCCAAATGAGTGGGAAGGCGCAGCGCGGCCCTAGCCAGGCGCGGGGACGCGCCATTCCACAAAAAGGAGGTAAGGCACCCATCCAATTCACGAAAAAAGGAGGCCTGGACCCACACAGGACTGTTCCTAAACATATAAAGAAGTTTGGGCAACACCATCATTTTAAAAATGCTTACCCGACCCAATAGGTTTAGAGGCAACCCAGCCCAAGATCGAAACCGGTCTTTAACAAAACGGAGCAGGGGGGATATATAAAGTCGGTAGTATTGAGTGGGATCTCTGGATACCAACACCCCCAGATATTTAAAGGAGGATACCCACTCCAATGGACCGGAGGGTGAACAATGACAATCCCCTCCATCCAAGGGAAGTAGACTGGACTTAGCCCAGTTAATACGGATACCAGAGTGGACACCAAAATGATCAAATATGCTCAGGGCAGCTGCTAACGAGGTGCCCGCATCTCTCAAGTATAGCAGAGCGTCGTCCGCATACAGCGATATCTTTTCTTCCACTCCACCGACCACCAACCCCCGGACCCCCGGGGACTGCCTAATAAGGATTGCCAGAGGCTCTATAGCCAAAGCAAAAAGCCCGGGGGACAGGGGACATCCCTGACGTGTGCCTCTGTGGAGCGAGAACAGATCCGAAAGTCTGTCGTTAGTGCGCACCCTGGCCCTGGGCGCCCGATAGAGCAGTTGTAGCCAACGCAGAAACCCGGAACCAAACCCAAAACAACGAAGCACTTCCCAGAGGTATCCCCACTCCACAGAGTCAAACGCTTTTTCTGCGTCAAGTGACGCCACCACCCGGGAGCCACTATCATCATGCACGGTAGACAGGTTAAGAAAAAGGCGACGTATATTGATGTCTGTACCTTTACCAGGCATAAAACCAGTCTGATCAGCATGTATCAGCTTAGAGATGATCGACGTGAGTCGAGTAGCCAGAACTTTTGCTAATATTTTGGCATCCACGTTCAATAGTGAAATGGGTCTGTATGAGGAACACTCCTGCGGGTCCTTACCAGGTTTAGGGATAAGAACAATGACCGCCTCCTCCATGGACTCCGGGAGGGCCTCAGCCGTCCCAAGGCCCAAGAACAAGGCAGTGAGTTTTGGGGCAAGGAGCTCCATATTTTGTACATAAAATTCAGAGGGGAGCCCGTCCATTCCCGGAGTTTTACCTGACTGAAGAGCCCCAATCGCCGCCTGCACCTCCTCCAATGTGATGTCACCATCCAGCATATCCCTGTCCGCCTGAGACAACACAGGGAAGGAGACCTGCTGTAGATAATGGCACAGCTCCGTCGGAGTAGAGCCAGCGCGAGAAGCATAGACCCCCTGAAAAAATTCGAGGAACCTGTGATTAATGTCTGTAGGGGAAGACAGCAGCTCCCCGGTAGCACCCCGAACCTGAGCAATATGCGTGGATCCAATCTGCCCCCTTGCCAGCCAGGCAAGCAACTTCCCATTTCTATCTCCAAATTCAAACAGCCGCAGCCTGGCGTGCAACAGAGATTTCTGGGTCTGCTCCACCCTGTACAGCGAGAGCCCCCACAACGCACTCTGCCATGCCCGGTAAGTAGAGTCTCCCGGGTCCAAAATATAGGCCGCCTCCCGTCTCCCAGCCTCCCCCTCCCGCTCCCGCACGCACCCCTCAGCCTCCCTCTGAATGTGAGAGATATTAGAAATAAACACTCCCCTCACCCAGGCCTTGAAGGGATCCCATGCATTCGGCATAGACGACGAATCCCCGTTATCAGTCCAATACTGACAGAGCGCCTCAGTCATTGGCTCTTTCAACCTGTCATCCGTCGCCCAGAAACCTGATAACCGCCAGAGTCTTAGTCAAGAAGGCCTGTCCATAGATATAGTTAGGCAGATCGGGGAGTGGTCGGAGATACCCCTGGGTAGATGGCGAACTTCCTGAGCCCATACAAGCGCTTCAGAAGAAGCATAGACCAAATCAATTCTAGAGAGGGCTCTATGGGAGGCGGAGTGACAGGTGTACTCCCGCGCATGAGGGTGATAGTGCCGCCACACGTCTGTCAGCGTGAATGTAGTAGCCCACTGTCGTAAGTCTGAGGAGGACCTATACCCGGGGTGCAGCCTATCAAGATCATCCCTTGGGGCCAAGTTAAAGTCACCAAAGATAAAGACCTCACGTGTAGCATAACCCATTACCACCCGCATAACATCGTAGAGAACTGTCGAGTCAGCCGGGGGGGGGGGAAGATACAGTCCCACCAGAACCAGCTGCCTTCCACAAATAGCCATATGTAAGATCACATACCTTCCGCCAGGGTCAGTACGAACATCCAGGACCTGAGACGGGAGTGATCTTCGAACCAGTATGCTGACCCCCCTAGCATAACTCGAATAAGTAGAGTGATAGTGTGTACCTACCCATGCCCTCCTAAGGCCCAGGACCCGCTGGCCCAGCAAGTGCGTCTCTTGGAGTATACAAACGTGAGGGGCATATCTCTGCAAGTAATTAAATACCAACGACCTCTTGATTGCCGAGTTCAACCCCCTCACATTCCAAGATATGATGGAAACACTAGCCATGCTGCACATCACACGGCCACCGAACCCCCCCGCCAACCACCGCCCCCCCACCCACCCAACCCCAGAGGCCACACCACACAGCACCCCGTGAACACACTGCCCCAGTATCAATGAAGACATATATACCCCTGCTGGCCAGCACACACCTCGTAATACAATAGCAGCTCCTAACAATAAAAGAAAACTAAAACAAACCCCCGTCCTCCGCAACTGCAGAGAAAAAAACTGAAACTGAAAACCCCCCACCCCGCACCCCCCTAGAACTGGCGATGCATTGGTTCCCATACCCCAAAACTAGAACTTGATAGAAAAAATTACAAAGGGACGGTGACTGTCAGCAAGGCACACCACCCAACAAGACAGTAGAGATGCTGTAGAATAAACATAGAAACATTCTCCTGAGTACACCCAGGGGCACCGAACTTAAATGAAACAGATGCAGTAATACTGTCCCCCACTGCGAAAAGGATTCCCAGTAACACAGTGAGACATATATATAGACATCCACACATTCCCCCCACCTTCCCCCCCCAACCACCCACGATGGAGTCCCGCACCCCCCCCCCCCCCGCCGGAGCAGCCACCCGCGGAGACCCCCACAACCCCACTCCCCATCTGGCCAAGTCCAAACATCCAGGATTATAGTCACTTGTCCTCAAGGCCCCCCTCCCCCCGCATGTACACATAGGGTTAGCCCAAACAGAGAGGGAAAGTTCCTCGCATGCTGACCGCAGATCCCCGAAAACATGGCCGGGGAGGGTGGGGGGAGGGACATCCCACATCCATCCAAGAACACTAAAAGAGAGCTAAGCCGGCACGCAGGCGTGCACAGTACACAGATGTCCCCATGCCTCAGTAATAAACAGAAAGGCACCTTAGCCGATGAAGGTATCCATCAGTAGCAAAAGGCATCCTCAGCAGCTCAGCAGTCAAAGAAGGCATGAGGGATACAGTCTGAGTACCTAGGAAGCCAGGGGAGTAGAAAAAACAAAAATGGGGGGAATAAAACAAATAGGGGGGGAGCAAAATAGAAGTAGACACTCTTCACCCTCGAGGAGGCAAAGTCTCCAGCCATGCAGCCGCATCCCGCGGAGATGTAAAAAATTGCACTGTCTCTCCGTCCTGTACTCGCAACCTGGCTGGGAACAGGACACTGTATTTTATATGCCTTGCCCGCAAATTCGCCTTCACCTGGTCGAAGGCCTGGCACAGCTTCTGGGTCTCCATAGAGTAATCCAGGAAGAAGAGAAGCTTGGCATTGTGGTACATCAATTCTCCCTCTTGCCGGGCGATCCGCAAAGCCTCATCTCGATCTCTGAAGTTGAGCATACGGAAAATTAATGTCCGCGGGCGAGCCCCTGGCGGGCCAGGAGCAGGAGGCACCCGATGAGCCCGCTCCATGGTGCAGTAGGGGGAAAACTGTGCTGCCGGCAGAAGGGACCGCAGCAACTCCTCCACGAACACCGTCGGGTTCTTCCCCTCCACACCCTCCGGCAGTCCCACGAGGCGCAGGTTATTCCTCCTATTCCTGTTCTCGGCGTAGTCCACCTTGTACTCCTGGGTACGAACCCTAGTTCCTAGCTCCGCTACCGAGTCCTCCGTCAGGCCGGTCCTCTGCTCCACCTCCGTCACTCGAGACCGCAGCTTGTCCAGGTCCTGCCTGATAAGCCCAACATCCAGCTGCACTGCCTCGATCTTGTTGGTGAGTGCTGCCTGGCAGGTGGCGATCGCCGCCATCACATCTTGAAGGCCAATCTGCGCCTCGTCCGCCGGACCCTCCATCTCCGTTTACGAGGCCATGTGCTGCAGACACCTCGAGGGAGCCGCCACACGCGGGTCCCCTTGCGGGCCGGGAGTTTTGGTGACCAGCGGGAAATGAAGTCTCTTGCCCCTGTGTCTCGTTCTAGAGGACATCTGCTGCAACTTAGGCACTATGTGTAGCCCAAAGTCGGTCAGGAGTCAGGATAAAATCAGAATAACCAGCAGAGCTCTAAATCTTGCTGCCTCCTAGATCGCCATCTTGGCCACGCCCCAGAATGTGATGTTAAAGGAGAAAACTTACCTTCATATAATCCTTCTGCAGGACCTTAATGATGGCAGAAGAGGTCTCTGAAATAATGATTCCCAGAGCCTGGGGGGAGATGCCTGTCGAGAACTTGAGGTCCTGAAGACTTCTCCCTGTCGCCAAGTAGAGCAACGTGGCGATGAACCTCTGCTCCGGAGTGATGGCTTGCTGCATGCAGGTATCCTGCCTGCTGATATAAGGGGACAGCAAAGCCGGCAGGCGGTCCGTCATCTGCAGATAATTCCTGAAATCATCAGGATTATTCTCCCGGATCTCACGAAGCAAAGGTATGTGCGAGAACTGGTCATGCTGGAGCAACCAATTCTTGGTCCACAAACTCCTTCTCGCCCTGTTCATGGATCGGGCTTGTGTCAAAGCTAAAAGCCCAATACCAAGCCCCTGCACAGCACGAACTCTACGACGAGTACGTACATGAAACATGGCTTCAAAACGGTCAGCTGGTCAGAACGGACAACAGAAAGCACCGATAAACAGCAAGGCCTGAAAGAACGAACTAAAAAACAGAAACGAGCAGACAATAATCAATGAAAATCAAAGCGTACTATATACCAAGATATAGTCCACAATGACCAACAAATGCTAACTGACTACGCGCAATGATAAGCAGATACGCACCGACAATCACAAACTGAAAAGCAGTAACGTTCTTAAGCACAAATCTGAAAAGTGCGAATTGTCTCTAACCAAACTTCTACTAACACGCGATAAACACGAGATCAGCAGAAGGTGCCCAAAGGGTGCCGAGCGTGGTGCTAAACTTCCCTTTTCTAGTCCCGTTGTACGCGGCTTACGTCACCGCGTTCTTGGCAACCGGAAATTCCGACAACTTAGTCCGACCGTGTGTATGCAACACCACTTCTAGACCACTTCTGGACTAAATCCGTCTGAATTTATCCGATGGATTTGGTTGTCGGAATGTCCGACCGTGTGTACAAGGGCATACATTTACATCTATATACATTATCAGTCTGTCCTCTAGTTATTGGTATTAACGAGAGTCCACCTGCTGTTCAAAATGGTGATTTACTTCTGATCATCCGGGAGATCTCCATGTGGATACAATCGTCTGTTTGTGAGTGAGACCTGTTTTCTTTCATCCAACCCCAGTGTGTCCTGAAGAAGCAATAGCGAAATGTGTTGACGTGCAGGGGCTCACTACCATCTATTCGGTGCCAATTTGACACTTTTGACCATCAATATGTACTGAATGTTTTAACTCTTTTTCCAAATGACCTGTCTGTTGTAACTTGTCGTTAAAAAATATTAATTTTATAGTAATTTTGTCCATGTCTGAACAAAGGCCTTTGGCTGTTTACCCCTTTCCCCTTCCTAGCTCTTATACAGTCAAGGGGGGGACCCGGTGACCCCACCCATCTGGCATCACATGACATCAAAAGGTGGCGGCGTCACTCCGTTATGTCAGCAGGTGGGCCTGCCATTGGCTATGTATAAATCTGTCAAAGCAAAAATACGGCAGTCGGTGAGACGCCTCCCATGGAGATGTAGTTTTTCCATTTTCTTTGGGACTGTCAGCGCCATGATTGAAGATGGGTGGACATCGTGGGAATCTTTTTTTTTTTTTAAATAAAGGAATTGTCCAAAACTGTCTCCTGTCATTTTGACTTTTTTAAAACTTTTTTTGTGAATGGGTAGGGGCACAATGTATTCATACCCATTCACATAGGGAGGGGGCTGGATCTGGGGGTCCCCTTGTTAAAGGGGGCTTCCAGATTCCGATAAGCCCCCCGCCCGTAGACCCCAACAATCACCAGGCAAGGGTTGTGGGGATGAAGCCCTTGTCCCCATCAACATGGGGATAAGGTGTTCAGGGGGACCCCAAAGCACCCTCCCCATGTTGAGGGCATGTGGCCTGGTATGGTACAGGAGGGGAGGGTTGCGATACCCTGATAAGGGTCTGGTATGAATTTTGGGTGCGGCCTACACCATTTTATTTATTTTGGCATGGGGTTCCCCTTAAAATTCATACCAGAACTGAAGGGCCTGGTATGGATTTTGGGGGGCCCCAATGACTTTTTACATATATTGCCAGGATCCGGTAATACATTACAGCCGTGAGCAATTTTAAATTACATTTTTTCCTTTAGAAATCTAATTTTGCTGTAGGACTGTTATGAACATGGGAAAAATGTGCTAGTTTACAGGCAGACAAAGGGGATCCCCCAGGTACGATATTTAAAGGAATATTTTATTTTTATTGTTTCACTTTAAGCATCATGAAAATCACTGCTCCTGAAAAAACGTTGTTTTTTAGAACTGGCAGTACCCAGGTCCCAATACACTTTTTATGGCACTAACTTGCATATAAGCCTTTAAAATTAGCATTTTAGATTTTTTTACGTTTGTGTCCCACTGCATTTTTGCACAAATTTTTGCCTGATCCGACTTTGGCATACGACTTGTGCTCTGATGATCTTGAGGGGGAACTCCATGACAAATTTTAAATAAAAAACCTGCACGGGTTCCACCTCCAAGAGCATACCAGGCCCTTTGGATATTAAGGGGAACCCCTACGCTGAAAACATGGTGTGGGGGTCCCCCCAAATTACATACCAGAACCTTATCCAAGCACTCAGCCCAGCCGGTCAAGAAAGGGAGTGGGGACAAGCAAGCACCACCCTCCCGAAACGTATGAGGCCGCATGCCCTCAACATGGGGGGTGCTTTGGGGCAGGGGGGCACACTGAGGCCCCCCACCCCAAAGCATCTTGTCCCCATGTTAATGAGGACATGGGCCTCTTCCCGACAACCCTGGCCGTTGGTTGTTTGGGTCTGCGGGGGGCTTATCAGAATCCAGGAACCCCTTTTAAAAAGGGGGCCCCAGATCCCGGCCCCCACCCTATGTGAATGAGTATAGGGTACATCGTACCCCTATCCATTCACCTGGGGAAAAAAGTGTCAATAAAAAAACACACTAGACCAGTTTTTAAAGTAGTTTTATCAGGCAGCTCTGGGGGTCTCTTCCGACTTCTCCGCTCTCTGCGGCCTCTTATCCCGGTCTCCGGTTCTTCTCCCACTCTCCGGTGTCTTCTGCCAGGCTCCTCCGCTATCTTCTGCTCTTTTGACTGCTCTTTTGCTAGCGTTGGCCCAGTCTTCTCTGTCGTCTTCTACCCTCCGGTCTTCTTCTGATGTTGACACGGCACTCTCTCCCGATGCAATGCTGTGTGCGTGGTGCGCAACGACTTATACAGGCATGGGACATGGTCACGCAGGGCAACGTCAGATCCAAAATAGGACTAGTGTTGTGTCGCACCAGTGTGAACCTGGCCTCACCCACAACTATAGAGCGGAAGATGTAGGGTACAAAAGCACACAATCAGCTGTACTTCAGCTTCTTTTTTTTTCAACTAGTAACTTTATGAGGACTGGGCACAACGGGTTGCAGCTGACAATGTCAGCTTTTGATTTTGCTTAAAATCTAGACCTAAAGAGGAATGGCCTGCCATTGCTAGCTGCTGTCGCTCTCCTACAAGATGCAATAAATAACTCCTCAGTGCTCAGAGTATACGGTTACCATAGAAAGCTGCACAAAGATAATAAAAATCCCTAAATTTTTTTTAAAAGGAACCAAAATGTATTTTGTATTCCTCTATCCTTTACAATGTATGCTACTTTGTAGAAGATGAAAGAAGTCAACTTCAAATATTTTATAACATTTTGTGGGATTTGACTAGCATTTGATATTTCTGTATTTAATGTTTCTTTTAAACTTTACGGTGAAAGTATCTATAGAGGTTTATGTATGATTTTATTTAGAATTATTAAAGATACATTTTATGTTCTGGTATAAGACAGCACTATTGATCTTTTCATTTATACCGTATATACTCGAGTATAAGCCGAGATTTTCAGCCTCTTTTTTGAGGCTGAAAGTGCCCCCTCGGCTTATACTCGAGTCGCCGCTGTCTGACTGCTCGATCAGCGTATCGAGCAGACAGACGGCGGACATTAATTTTCAAAAGCCGCGCCTCCTTCTCCGCCTCCGCCTGTGATAGGCGGAACACTGAATTTCCCAGCAGTCAGTGTTCCGCCTATCACGGACATCCGCTCATTCTCATACTACGGACGAGTATGAGAGGATGTCTGTGATAGGCGGAACACAGGCTGCTGGGAAATTGAGTGTTCCGCCTATCACAGGCGGAGGCGGAATTTTGAATTGTAGAATGGCCGCCGAGAAGAGCGGCGATCCATCGGCACGGGACGGAGGAGGCACGGCACGGCACGGGACGGAGGAGACACGGGACGGAGGAGGCACGGCACGGGACGGAGGAGGCACGGGACGGAGGAGGCACGGCACGGGACGGAGGAGGCTCGGGACGACGGCGGCTCGGGACGGAGGCTTGGGACACAGGTAGGCTGGACACACACACAAGGCTGCACGGACACACACACACACACACACACACACACACACACACACACACACACACACACACACACACACACAGGGATGGATGGATGGATGGATGGATACACACACACACACACACACACACACACAGGGATGGATGGATGGATGGATGGATACACACACACACACACACACACACAGGGATGGATGGATGGATGGATGGATACACACACACACACACACACAGGGATGGATGGATGGATGGATACACACACAGGGATGGATGGATGGATGGACACACACACAGGGATGGATGGACGGACACACACACAGGGATGGACGGACACACAGGGATGGACAGCCATGTCTCACCCTCGGCTTATACACGAGTCAATAAGTTTTCCAGTTTTTTGGGGGTAAATTGGGGGCCTCGGCTTATACTCGGGTCGGCCTATACTCGAGTATATACGGTATTTTGTCTCTAACAAAAAGCTTTTTTTTGTTAATCAAATCCTTTTTATTATTTTATATGAAAACAACATTGACACAATACAGACGAAACCACAAAAATAAAGAACACGTCAAACCAATACCCCCCAGAGAAAATAAAAATATATAAGCCTGAGGCCACCCCCCTTTAACAAAAACACACACACACGCACACACACGGAGTATATATAACACACAAAAAAGAAATTACAATATCCAGTATTACAATGTACACAATACCCATTGGTTTACACGATACCTAAGTCATAGATTGAAGCCATCTAGACAAGTTAACATCAAACTTATTCAGGGAGTTCCTTAGGGAATATGTATGCTTTTCAAAAAGAATGATCCTATTGAGATCTACAATCCAATCGGACACAGTCAGTGGATGTGGAGTGGTCCACTTAAGGGCAATCTGTCTACGGGCAACAAAAAGTGTGCGCCTTATAGTATTACCAATAGGGGAGGTATAAATGGAGGTATGACAGTAACCCAATATACATATAAGTGGTTTAACCGGAATATTAATATCCAATACCCTATTTAAGGTACCAATCACCTCTACCCAGTATCTTTGAAGTATTGGACATCACCACAAAAGATGTATTAATGTACCTGTGTTACTGCATCTAGCACAGGCTGACTCAGATTTCAGTCCAATTGCACAGAGAAATTGTGGAGTTCTATAGACCCTATGGAGAATAAAAATCTGGGTCAGTCTATGTGATGGAGAAAGAGACACCCTAGATGGGGACAGGAGGACATTGTCCCAAATATCCTCAGAGATGGGACCAATATCCTTCTCCCAGCCAGCCTGAGAACAGATGGGGAAGTTCAATAGAAACCCATCTGACAATACCCTATAAGTAACCAAGGTAAGACCCTTTGTTGACCCTGCCTGTGCACACAATGATGTGCTTCAGCTTCTTTTGCTTTCAACTAGTAACTTTATGAGGACTGGGCACCATGGGCTGCAGCTGACAATTTTTTTGGGCTTTTGCTTAAAATCTAGCCCTAAAGAGGAATGACTTGCCATTGCTGGCTGCTAGGGATGAGCTTGGTGTTCGAGTCGAATGCATGTTTGACTAGAACACCGACTGGTCGCCCGTTGGGCGAAGCCAGAACTCTGTGGGCCGTTTGTGCCAAATTCGTGTGGCTCTCACGGCCCACAATGCACTGCGCCATCGCAGTGCATTGCTGGCTCATGATTGGCCAAGCATGCACTGTGACCCCGCATGCTTGGCCAATCACAGCGCCGGCAGCGAGGAGAGCCATGATTGGCCACAGGCAGGATGCCTATGGCCAATCATAGCTCAGGCTGTGTAGTACACGCCTCACACTATATAAGGCAGCCAGCGCAACGGCCTTGTGTAGTGTGTTGGCGTCTGCAGGAGTTAGTGGGTGTTGTCTGTGTACCTTCAGCGCAGTATACACCTGTATCTACATATTTAGCGTTATTGCTCTTCTGTAATTGAGCTATCAGCCATCTGCAGGAGTTTCTGGATGTTGTCTGTGTGCCCTGAGTGCAGTATACACCTGTATCTACCTATTTTGCTCTTCTCTAATTGAGCCATTTGCCATCTGCAGGAGTTAGTTGGTGTTGTGTGCCTCCAGCACAGCACAGTATACACCGGTATCTACCCTTTAATTCCTGTTGTTCTATAATAAAGGCATCTGCAGGAGTTAGTGGGTGTTGTATGCCTCAAGCACAGCACAATATACACCTGTATCTACCCGTTATTGCTGGTGTTCTATAATAAAGGCATCTGCAGGAGTTAGTGGGTGTTGTGTGCCTCCAGCACAATATAAAATACCAATTGCTGGTTTTCCCATCTCCCTTCAGGCCATTACCATGTCTGGAAGGCCAACAAGGACAGGCAGACAGGCACGAGCCGATAAAAGAGGGCAAGCAGGCTCTGTGTCTAGAGACAACAGTGCTGGTCGTGGACGCAGTGCATCGTCATCAGCACGTGGCCATGGGACACGCTTGTCCTTATTTTCAGCAGCTGACGTGTTGAGCCGCACCATGCCGAAGACTTGGCAGAGTGGATGACCAAGCCCTCTTCATCCTTCTCATCCTCTCTCACCCAGGCTCAAGGTACTAGCAAAGCAGCTGCCAACGCATCCTCTTCCCTCGTCTCAATGTCATCATCAGTGACTCCTTCCCTAGACCCACCACGTCCTCCTGAGAAGTCCCCTAAACTCTTTGACCACAGTGTTGGGTACATGCTCCAGGAGGATGCCCAGTGTTTTGTAGGCTCTGATGATGATACTCAGCTAGAGGAAGGCAGTAGCATGAGCGCAGAGAGAGGGGATGCTCAAGAAGGACAGCAATCTAGCAGTCATGTTCCACAAGCTGCAGCATACTGCCAGGTTTGCTCCAGCGATGAAGAGGTAGGGGATGATGAGGGCACTGACACCATGTGGGTGTCTGGTAGGAGAGAGGAGGAGGAGGCACATCTCCAACGAGGCAGGATGCCCTCCGGGGGCCAGCTTAGGGGCAGCACACCGACTGAATCACACCGCAGAGCTCCGCCTGTGCAGGGCGCTACCTCTGCGCGTTATTCTAAAAGTTCTTTGTGTGGGCCTTTTTTGAGACAAGTGCATCAGATCGCACCGCTGCTATTTGCAACATATGTCTCAGCTGCTTGGGCACCACATGCTTGACCAGACATATGTTGACCTGCCATGCAGTTCGTTGGCAAGCGTACCTCAAAGACCCACACCAAAGAACAAAGCGAACCTCTCCTTGCTCCTCATCAGCTTCAGTCCTCTCTGAAACCTGTGCTGAGAGGAATGAAGGTGTAGAATTCGGTGTGTCACAGCCAAGTGCTTGCGGGCACTCTGCTAGCAGTACAGCCACGTCTGATTGTAGCAGGCACATTTCCCTGCCCTAGCTGCTGGTCCGTAGAAAGAAGTTCACTCCCAGCCATCCACATGCCCAGCAGTTGAATGCTAGCTTGGCTAAATTGCTAGCACTTCAACTGCTACCTTTTTAGTTGGTAGACTCGGCCCCCTTCCGTGAGTTTGTGCAATGTGCGGTTCCTCAGTGGCAGGTCCTCAAACGCCACTTTTTCTCATGGAAGGCGATTCCGGCTCTCTACCGCCATGTGGAAGGCAATGTCCTTGCCTCGCTGGACAGGGCGGTGTCATGGTTCTGCAGTGATCTTCCTGTGTTTGCTTACCTTCCCTCATGTCTTCAGACTAAGAGGCCAGCCACTTCCACCTGGTGGTTTTTATAACCTCTCCTCTAAGCATGGCTCCACCCCAGGCCCTATCAGGGAGCCCTATATTGACCTGTGCACTGCAGGCCATCAGTGCTGATCAACCATTGTGTATTCCTTTGTGTGTTAGCTTCCTGTTTCCTGCCGTGTGCTCTGCTTCTGGTTTCCGTTACCGACTTTGGCGTGTCTTGACTATCCCTGTTTGCCTGTGATCCTGACCTTTTGGCGTGTACCCGACTATTCTTGTCTGCTTGTGGCCCCGACCTTGGCTTTGTCCCTCACCATCCCTATCCTCCTGTTGCCTACTGTGGGTGTGAGCTGGGGGACCCTGGGGGTCGCGACCTGGAGCCAGTAGCAGCCAAGTCCATCCTCACCACTGGAGGCGCTGGTGAACACCTGTTGGCTCTTAGACTCCGCGTCCCAGGGAATCTTACGCTCTAACCCCAGTGGGATCTGTCCCCCGTCTGCAGCAGTCAGTCATAGGATCCACAACCTTGCGGTGCACTCCTGATCCCTACGGTGTGCACCTGTCACCTCGCCTCAAGGTGACCCGACAGGCGGTCAGCGGTAAGGTGCATATTACCGCTTACTCATGGTCCAGCAGACATGGACAAGGACGTTACCTGTCTTTCACGGCCCATTGGGTCACTCTTCTGGCAGCTGGGAAGGATGCAGGACAAGGTGCAGTAGTGTTGGAGGTTGTTCCGCCACTACGCCTCCAAAATGCTACTACTGGTTGTGACACACCTCTCTCCTCCACCCCCTCTTCTTCTTCCTCCATGGCCTCTTCCAGTGTTCTGTCCTCGGAACCAGTGGTGCTCCGTAGGCGTTCAAGGGGCTACACAAGTATGCAGGCCAAAACGACGCCATGCTGTGCTTGCTCTGGTTTGTTTGGGGGACAGGAGCCACACTGGGGCAGATATTTTGTCAGCTCTGCAGGGGCAGGCTCTGGTTGACACCACACCAGCTTAAGCCAGGATTAGTGGTTTGCGACAATGGCACCATCCTCCTCTCCGCCCTCCAACAGGGACAACTGACCCATGTGCCCTGTGTGGCTCACGTCCTTAACCTGGTGGTGCAGCGGTTCTTGGGCAGGTACCCGGGCTTACAGGATGTCCTGAAGCAGGCCAGGAAAGTCTGTGTGCATTTCCGCCGATCATTTAATGCCTGTGCTCAGCTGGCTGACCTCCAAAAGGAGTTGAACCTGCCCAAGAACCGCCTTATATGTGACATGCCCACCAGGTGGAACTCAACGCTGGTCATGCTGCAGCGGCTGCACACGCAGCAGAGGGCCATCAATGAGTACCTGTGCGACTACGGCACCAGGACAGGGTCAGAGAAGCTCGGTTTTTTCTCACCACGCCAGTGGGGCATGATCAGGAATGTATGCACTGTCCTTTTACTGTGTGAGGAGGCCACAAGGATGGTGAGCAGTGACAGTGCATGCATCAGTGACACTGTACATCTTGTCCACCTGTTGGAGCATATGCTGCGTGGAATAATGGACAGTGCACTTGAGGCAGAACAGAGGCAGGAAGAGGAGAACTTCCTTGCCTCTCAAGGCCCCCTTTATCCAGACAGTGTTCCTGCTGTCCCACCCATCACACAGAAAGAGGAGGAGGAGGAGGAGGAGGAGGAGGATGATTGTGTCAGCATGGAGGTGGAGGCTAGCACTCAAGATCAGCAGCAGCAGTCTTGTAGGGATGATTTACAGTCCCAGAGACTGGGAGGTTACAAATTCCTGGTCCTGGACAGCGTGTTGCTGAGGCATCGGTCAGAAGGTGGAGAAGGTGGCTGTCTGACCGTTGCGTTCAGACAATTTTTTAGTCCGCAGCCCCAAGGTATAATCAGTTTCAGCAACCATCGCCAGCGTCTAATTTACATGGTGCAGGAATACCTAGGGGCAAGTCAGACTTGGACACCTTTCCCACCGAAAATCCTCTGGCTTACTGGGTCTTGAGGATGGATCACTGGCCAGAGCTTGCAAAGTATGCACAGTATGCAATTGAGCTACTAGCCTGTCCTGCATTCAGCGTTCTTTCGGAACGCACCTTCAGTGCTACTGGTGGCTTTGTTACCGATCACAGGGTGCGCCTGTCCACCGACTCGGTTGATCGACTGACCTTCATAAAGATGAATCAGTCTTGGATCACCCACAGCTACCAAGCACCTGAAGCTGATGTAACCGAATAATTTTTTTGAAATATCACATCCCTTCAAGACTGCCTATGCTGATGCTGAGTGACTGTTATGTTATGTTGACTGCCTATCCTCTTCCTCCTCCGCTGATATCTCGGAAGAACATTTTTGGTTCTGGGTGATGCCACCAGCCCAATTTTTCAGCCCCTGTTTAACAGGAGCGTGTAATTACAATTTGTGATGCAATGCTTTGCAGCAGGGCTCATTCCTGCACTACAACTAGAGTATATGGGAGAGGTTGCAGTGTATAGGCCCAATTTTTCAGCCCCTGTTTAACAGGGGCATGTAATTACAATTTTTGATGCAATGCTTTGCAGCAGGGCTCATTCCTGCACTACAACTAGAGTATATGGGAGAGGTTGCAGTGTTGTGGCACCAGTGCCTAAGGCCCAATTTTTCAGCCCCTGTTTAACAGGGGCTTTTAATTAAAACATTTTATGCAATGCTTTGCAGCAGTGCTCATTCCTGCACTACAACTAGAGTATATGGGAGAGGTTGCAGCGTATAGGCCCAATTTTTCAGCCCCTGTTTAACAGGGGCATGTAATACAATTTTTGATGCAATGCTTTGCAGCAGGGCTCATTCCTGCACTCCAACTAGAGTATCTGGGAAAGGTTGCAGTGTCGTGGCACCAGCAAGCAGTGCCTAAGGCCCAATTTTTCAGCCCCTGTGTAACAGGGGCATGTAATTACAATTCTTGATATAATATTTCACAGCAGGGCCTGTTCCTGTGCCCAACGAGAGTAACTATGAGGACTTATAGTGTTGTGGCACCAGCACCACCACCACAACCACCAAAGGCCCAATTTTTCTACCACTGTTCAACAATGGCATGTAATTACAATTCTTGATATAATCGTGCACAGAAGGGAGCTCCAGCACCCACCAAGAGTCACTTTGAGGGCTTACAGTGTTGTGGCAACATCAACACCTTGTCCCGCCATTTCTGCAGAGCATATAGGGCAAGCCCCTACTTTCAAACATCCAACTTACAAACGTCTCATACTTGCAAACAGAAGGAGACAACAGGAAGTGAGATGAAAAAAGACGGATGGCAAAACAAATTATACAAAAAAAAAATATATATATAAAAATAGATTTTTTGACTGGAGATACACTTTAAAAATGTACCAGTTCAAAATTACAAACAGATTCTACTTAACACAACAAACCTACACAGTCCCTGTCTTGTTTGCACCGCCTGTATACTGCTGTTCTGAGTATATAGGGCCTGGGGGTCTTTCCTTTTTTAATATGGGTACGGGGTTCCCCTTAATATCTGTACAAGACCCAAAGGGGCTGGTAATTGGCAGGGGGGCTACCCATGCCATTTTTCTCAATGATTTTCATCCATATTGCTGGAAGCAGATATTACATTAACCACTTAAGGACCGTCGCATGGCAATGTACGAATGTACGTCGGCAGAATGGCACCGTCAGGCACGAGCACATACATGTACGTGCTTGCCTTCCAGCGGGTGGGGGGTCTGATCGCTCTCGATCGCTCCTGGAGAATGAGAAGCTTCCCCCGCCTGTGTAGTGTAAACACAGGCAGGGAGGAAGTGATGTCATTCTCCTCGGGCGGTCTTTTTGACCGGACTGCGAGGAGAACACAATAGTAAGTGCACCAACACTACACTGATATGTAGGTACACATAGGTACACAAATCCCCCCCCCCGGTTTTTATAGCGCTAGGTACCCCCATATACTACCCAATAATGGTTTTAACCCCCTGATTGCCCCTAGTTAACCCTTTCACCCCCTTTTGCCAGTGTCACTAATCAATCGTTTTTCTGATCGCTGCATTAGTGTCACTGGTGCCGCTAGGTAGCTAGTTATTTTTTTTAGGTTCACCGCCAGGTTTTTATAGCGCTAGGTACCCCCATATACTACCCAATAATGGTTTTAACCCCTGATTGCCCCTAGTTAACCCTTTCACCCCCTTTTGCCAGTGTCACTAAGCAATCGTTTTTCTGATCGCTGCATTAGTGTCACTGGTGCCGCTAGGTAGCTAGTTATTTTTTTAGGTTCACCGCCAGGTTTTTATAGCGCTAGGTACCCCCATATACTACCCAATAATGGTTTTAACCCCCTGATTGCCCCTAGTTAACCCTTTCACCCCCTTTTGCCAGTGTCACTAAGCGATTGTTTTTCTGATCGCTCCATTAGTGTCACTGGTGCCGCTAGGTAGCTAGTTATTTTTTTAGGCTCACCGCCAGGTTTTTATAGTGCTAGGTACCCCCATATACTACCCAATAATGGTTTTAACCCCCTGATTGCCCTTAGTTAACCCTTTCACCAGCGATCACCGTATAAGTGCCACTGGTGACGCTGGTTAGCCAATTCGTTATTTAGGTTCCCCGTCAGGTTTTTATATAGCGTCAGGGACCCCCATATACTACCTAATAAAGATTTTAACCCCCTGATTGCCCCTAGTTAACCCTTTCACCAGTGATCACCGTATAAGTGTTACGGGTGACTCTGGTTAGTTAGTTTGCTTTTATAGCATCAGGGCACCCACCATTTATTACCCAATAAAGGTTTAACCCCCTGATCACCCTGCGGGTGATATCAATTAGGTTTTAGGGTCAGGGTCTGCATCGCCCCAGGCAGCGCTAGGTTAGTGCCAGTACCGCTAACACCCACACGCAAAGAATACACCTCCCGTAGTGGTATAGTATGTGAACAGATCAATATCTGATCGGATCAGATCTATACTAGCGTCCCCATCAGTTCCAAAAAAACGCATTGTTAGCGGGATCAGCCCAGATACCTGCTAGCACCTGCGTTTTGCCCCTCCGCCCAGCCCACCCAAGTGCAGTATCGAGCGATCACTGTCACTTACAAAACACTAAACACATAACTGCAGCGTTTGCAGAGTCAGGCCTGATCCCTGCGATTGCTAACAGTTTTTTTTTGGTAGCGTTTTATATTTAAATCCTGAAGGCAGTGCTTGGTTTTTGGGGTCCCGTACGTGGCTAGGCTCCCAAAAAGTCCCCCACGTGTGGTATCCCCATACTCGGGAGAAGCAGCATAATTTATTTTGGGGTGTATTTTCACTTATGCCCATAGCATGTGTGAGCAATATATCATTTAGTGACAACTTTGTGCAACAAAAAAAAAAAAAATTGTAATATTCCTGCAACTTGTGGCAAAATATAAAATATTTCATGGACTCAACATGCCTCTCAGTAAATAGCTTGGGGTGTCTACTTTCCAAAATGGGGTCATTTGGGGGGGGGGGGGGTTGTGCTATTTTGGCATTTTATGGCCTTCGAAACTGTGATAGGTAGTGAAGAGTGAAATCAAAAATTTACACCCTTAGAAATCCTGAAGGCAGTGATTGGTTTTCAGGGTCCTGTACATGGCTAGACTCCCAAAAAGTCCCACATATGTGGTATCCCCGTACTCAGGAGAAGCAGCAGAATATATTTTGGGGTGCAATTTCACATATAACTATGGCATGTGTGAGCAATATATCATTTAGTGACAACTTTTTGTAAACTTTTTTTTTTGTATGTGTCATTATTCAATCACTTGGGACAAAAA
This sequence comes from Lithobates pipiens, assembly GCF_037356315.1. Taxonomy (NCBI): domain Eukaryota; kingdom Metazoa; phylum Chordata; class Amphibia; order Anura; family Ranidae; genus Lithobates; species Lithobates pipiens. The sequence goes on from NW_027507785.1 coordinate 135,183,822, forward strand.
AAAATATTCAATGGGCTCAACATGCCCCTCAGCAATTTACTTGGGGTGTCTACTTTCCAGAATGGGGTCATTTGGGGGGGGGTTTGTACTGCCCTGCCATTTTAGCACCTCAAGAAATGAGATAGGCAGTCATAAATTAAAAGCTGTGTAAATTCCAGAAAATGTACTCTAGTTTGTAGACGCTATAACTTTTGCGCAAACCAATAAATATACGCTTATTGACATTTTTTTTACTAAAGACATGTGGCTGAATAAATTTTGGCCTAAATGTATGACTAAAATTTAGTTCATTCGATTTTTCTTATAACAAAAAATAGAAAATATTTTAATTCTTTTAAATTTTCAGTCTTTTTCCTTTTATATCGTAAAAAATAAATTTCGCAGAGGCAATCAAATACCATCAAAAGAAATTTGTGAGAAGAAAAGGATGCAAATTTAGTTTGGGTACAACATTGCATGACCGCGCAATTACCAGTTAAAGCAGTGCAGTGTGAAATTGTAAAAAGACCTCTGGTCTTTAGGATGACAATTGGTCCGGGGCTGAAGTGGTTAAAACCGCAAGCAGTTTGAAATTACTTTTTTTCCATTAAATGTCATTTTGTGCAGGGACTATTCTAAACACGGGAAACATGTGACGCTTCACAGGCGTACTATAGACCCCCCCCCCCCCCCCCGGCACGATATTTAAAGGAATATTTCACTTTTTTTTTTTTCACTTTAATCGTCATTAAAATCAGTGCTCCCGAAAAAACTTCAGTTTTTAAAAACATTTTAGGCATTGACCCATGTCCCCTGGGGCAGGAGCCAGGTCCCCAAACCCTTTTTAGGACAATATCTTGCATATTAGCCATTGGGGGTGTTCGGCTCATCCCTACTGGCTGCTGTCACTCTCCTACAATATGCAATAAATAACCTATCAGTGCTCTGTGCTGCACAAAGATAACAAAAATCCCTCCATTTTTTTAAAAGGAACCAAAATGTAAAGTTGGATTAGCATTCCTCTATCCCTTACAAAGTATGCTACTTTGTAGAAGATGAAAGAAGTCAACTTTAAATATTTTATAACATTTTGTGGGATTTGACTAGCCTTTGATATTTCTGCATTCAATGTTACTTTTAAACTTTATGGTGAAAGTATCTATAGAGGTTTATGTATGATTTTATTTAGAATTATTAAAGATACATTTTATGTTCTGGTATAAGACAGCACTATTAATCTTTTTATTTATATTTTGTCTCTAACAAAAAGCTTTGATAGCATCTCATATGTTGGAAAAAAGCTGATGTACCCAAATGTATGCCTGTGTTGAGATTTGAATTCAGATTGAAGACAATTTTTATCCCGATTCCCTTTACAATTAAATGTTTGCCCACTCAAATCGCAGTGAAAAAAGAGCCCTTCCTTTGGGGTGGCTGGTTAGAAATTGTTAAATGTTTGGGGGTGTTTATTTTTTATATTATTTGTGGTGGTTTTTTGATTAGAGTGCAGCACTCACTTGTGGACTGTCTGTTTAAAAAAAAAAAAAAAAAGTACAAACATCCACCATCACTTCAAACGTGGATCTTTAAGCAAAACTTTTTTTCCATTATGGATAGAGTAAAGGAGGGTTATAACCCCTATCAGTTATTTTTGCCATCTGTGCCCCATTTACCTTCCTGTCCCATAGCCAAAAGAGGAAATGCCTGCAAATTAACCACATGCCGACCAGCCGCCACAGTTGTACTGCCACAGAATGGCACGGCTGGGCGAAACAACATTATGTAACGTCGCTTCGCCCTGCAGCAATGAACTACTATGGCGCTGTTGAGCGTTCTGGTGGTTTATTGTCTTTTCCTGTCAGTGTGTATCTTCTTGCCCCTAAAAGGTATGAGCAGACAGATACACTGACAAGTCTGCAGTAGTCCTGCTCCAATGATTTACAGGTAAGAAAAATAATAAATGCCCATTTACCTGTAAAAAAAATAGCATTTTTATTTTATTGTTGAACTTATTCTTTAAGGGAATTCATTTCGGAACCCCCCCAATCCATCTCCACTCTATTCAACTAAAAATCAAGTTTTGACTTGAGTTATACTTTAAGCCTCCAGGCTTCTTCCACACATTGTCTCAGCTCTCCAGCCTAGGACCTTTTGTCTTGGTCATCCAAATGTACTTGCCGCACCCCAGTGCTCATGTACTGCAACTGTACCTCTCTTAGCTCTGCAGCTACCTGTTGCACAGGACCATGGCCTGACTTGGGCAGGTAACCTCCTGTTTCCTCCGTGGAGCCCTGAGCTATTCAGTATAAAGGATGTGTACACCTACATGCTCAGCCTGCTAGTCTCTGGCAAGACCTGGACACAGGTAAAGAGGTTTCTTCTCTCCCAAAGCTCTTCAAATTCTCTGAACTCCAGAGCCTTATCTAGGAGTAACAAAACCCAGTGAAAACCCGAAAGACCAGTTTTCTTTGCTCTAAACAGATCTTCTGGAGCCACTCACTTTACATTTGCAAGAACCCTGTGTGCTTTTTACCTCTACTTACACTATGGCAGGGCCTAGTACTTTCACAATAATCTGTGGACACAGTATTTAGTCTTGAAGAAGGATTTTTGGTTACTCTGCAAGGTGGTTTCAGGGAGAATGCAAGCGCAAAGTTTTTTGAAGAGTCATGTAACGCTATCCCCGGAGGAGCCGCTTAATGTATATTTGGTTCTGTACTGTGCCTCTCCCCAAGAACAGTCCCAACCCCTCTGGCACACCCACTCCGCAGAATTAGTGTCAAACACAGCAGTGGAAAGGAAAGACAAATGTGATAAGCCAAAAGGGTATGTTTACTGAGACAAAAGTGACACAAAAAGATTTTTTTTATATATATAAACCAGAGTCCAGCAAACAATTCACCCATGTGTGGGCTCCGGCAGACTTTTTCTTGCCGAAAGAGCTCTTCGGGAGTGGGTGTGGGAAGTCCGGCAGACAATCCGCCCATCTGTGTGCTAGTCCGCCGGACTTTTGAAATGAACGGACTTGCCCACACAAGGAGTAAAGTCCATTAATTTTGAACATGGCTCCAAGGAGACGGGACTAGCACAGGAAGTCAATGTCGCAGCCTCCATCGGCGAGATTGACACCTTGCGAGGCCCGTCGTCTGGTATGGATTAAGGATTAAAAGGGAACCCCTAAGCCAAAAAAATGGCCTGGGGGCCCCCCAAAGTCCATAGCAGACCCTTATCTGAGTACCCAGCCCGGCTGATCAGGAAAGGGGGTGGGGGCGAGCGGACCTCCGCTGCCATGTCTGGCAGGTTGTCCGCCGGATAGTCTGATAGTTCTCACTGTAGCAATGTTACAGAGTGTCTTCTGACAGGAATATATCTATATAGCTCCCTGCTACATCCTCCCCCACATTAAAGAACCTTTGGTCCACCAAAGGAAATAACAGTCATTGACCTGTTAAATGCTTTTGTCAACAGTAGGGAGGAAATAGGTTAATGCATACGTGACAGCAAACAATTAGCATTTTCATAAGAGCCCAAACTCGCACAGCTCATATCATGACACAGAGTTGACAGAGGAACCTCCCACCAATTGTCATAAGAAGGGAGACTGTTCTGTCCACACGCCACTGACACTGGAGTGTCCTGTATAAATGTGCCAGGGTGTGAGTTGGGGTTGTCCTCCACCAAATCAGGTGGAAGGACAAGGCACTTCAGGAGTCCTTTTTGAAGTGAGAAAGATCTCTTCAGAGCTTTCACCCAGAGAGTCAAACGTGAGTCTCTTGCGTGGGTGAATAACCCTCCACTCTCTCTGTCTTTTAGGTTCTGGTGTTACAGGCACACTGGTACCATCTTCATCCACAGCCACTTCTTCCTCCTGTACATGCACTTCAGCTTCCAGCGTTTCAGCTTCAATGAAGGAAGTCCTCAGAATCTGTTGCCAGCAAAGAAGATTGGGGGTCTTCCAGGGGTTTATTCTGAGGCACGAATTCAAGAGCCTCTGGTCTGAGGATCCCAATGTACCTTGGAAGGAGAAGAAGGGGGGGGGGTAGCAGTCTATGGCTTGTGAGATGGCCACAACCAGTCTATTCCAATCTCTTCATCTTCACTGTCCTCATTGTCTACAGCAAGAAACACAGACTGAGATCTAGTCACTGGTCGAGATCTCTGAGAGGCGGTGGATGTAGACTGTTAATCTGTCTGCCGTGCTACATGAACTGCCTCTGACAGAGGCAACAGATGATTGCGATGCCAAGTCTTTAGTGGGCCTGTGCTTCCCTCTGGCTGGATCTGGTACACTGGGAGATCTGGGAGTTGTTTGCAGATGACATAGGGCTGTGACTTCCAGCGATCAGCCAATTTGTGCTTCCCAGGGACACCTAGATTCCTCAGCAGCATTCTATCACCTGGTTGCAAGTCCAGGTGCACTCGTACCCTGAGGTCAAAATTTCTTTTGTTCCTCTGTCCTTGGGCATCTGTGGCAGCTTGAGCATTATCATGGGAGGTCTTCAGGCTTCTCTGCAGGTGGTCCACATATCCTTTGCGGGACATTGCTGAGTTATGTTACAGGGACATGCCAAAAGCCAGATCTACTGGCAGCCGGGCCTCACGCCCAAACATCAAATGATAGGGAGAGTATCCTGGGGCATCATTTTTAGTGCTGTTATGCTTGCTCCAGTGTTGCTTTTGCTCTGAAGTTAGATTCCCGAGCATATTTAGGAGAGTTTAGTTGAATCTCTCTGGTTGAGGATCTCCTTGAGAATGGTACGGGGTGATTCTAGACTTCTTAATGCCCAGCAAGTCTAAAAGTCTTTTAATTAGACTGCTTTCAAAGTCTCTCCCTTGATCAGAGTGACGGTGCGCAAAGAACTTCTCTACTAAGATCTTGGCCACCGTGGATGCCTGTTGATCCATTGTGAGAAATGCCAGGGCATAGCGAATGAAATGGTCAGTTATTACCAGGATATTTCCATGTCCACTCAGATCACGCTCCAAGCACAGAAAGTTAATGCACACCAGCTCCAGTGGTCCCTAGCTCTGAAGATGGCCCATTGGGGCAGCTCAGTGAGACAAAGTCTTCCTATGAATACATCTAAGGCACGAGTGGCAATATCCCTCGACTTCAGCCCACATGCAGGGCCAATAGAATCGTCCTCTCAGACCCTAGATGGCCATGATGGTCATGTAAAGCAGTTAACACTGTCTCCCTATGCTTTTCTTGTAGGAATAACTGCCATTTTTCTTCGGGGATCATCAGAGGGGCCCCTGTTGCAGCTGCAACCGATCCCACTCCCTGTGTAGTAAGCGGGCTTCCTTCAGAGAGCCAGTGAGGAGCAAGTCAGGGAGCTGGCTCTCCAAGGCCTTCAATGCCAAGCTACAGAGACGGTCTCCCAACTGGTTCTTTGAAAGCCTGGGCAGACCTTGGGTGATGTTGCAATAACACCTGAGCACCCCAGCGGCTGACACTCTAATGTCCTCAGCCCTGGCTCCACCTCAAGGTTGCTGTTCTGCTCCTTGACATAGGGCTCTCACCCCTTCAGGGGTCAGCTGGGTCCATTCTTCTGGGGAGTCTCTGGGACAGTGGGGCCTTCGTGGCAAAGCATCTGCATCCTTGTTCCCGATCCCCGGCTGGTACTTCAGGCTGCAGGTAAACCCTGATAGGGCAGCCAACCATCTGTGACCCGTGGCGTCCAACTTGGCGGTAGTGAGTAGGTATGTGTGCTGATTATTTTAATCACAAATTCTACGCCATACAGATAATCCCCCAACTTATCCACCACTGCCCACTTCAAGGCCAGAAATTTGAGTTTGCGCGTGGGGTAGTTCTTCTCGCGGGTGCTAGACTCTGACTCACATAGGCAACAGGCCGTAGGCACTCAACATGCTCTTGATACAGCACTCCACCTAACCCTTCTCAGCTGACATTCACATGTAGTTTGTATGGCTTGGACTGGAACGGTTGTAAGGCCCCACTTCAGCTGCCTAAAAGCCTCTTCACACTGGGCGGTCCACTGTTCCTGAAAGGATTCTTTGGGCTTCGTGGACCCTCCAGCTGGTCTGACAGGCTTAACTGAATCTGGATCATCATCTTCCTTTTTTGTTTTTCAGTAGCTCATTGAGTGGGTGGGCTACTTTAGCAAATCTCTGAATGAATCTCCAGTAATATGAGCAGAATTCCAAAAATTGCCTAAGCTCCGTCCCATTAGTAGGTATCGGCCAGGAGGTGATGGCTTCCAGTTTCTGGGGGTCTGTGGCCACTCCATCGGCAGACACGATTTGGCCAAGGTAGTTGACCAAAGTTTGATAAAACTGGCACTTCTCCAGAGAGAGCTTCAAGCCTTCATCATGGAGTCTCTTTAAGACCTTTTCCAGACGCTCTTCATGCTCCTCCAAAGTCCTGCCAAACACGATGATGTCATCCAAGTACACCAACACCTCGATCAGGTTCATGTCACACATAGTGTTCTCCATCAGCCTTTGGAAGGTGGCCGGGGCGCAAGAAAGGCCTTGAGGCATGAGATAAAATTCAAAGAACCCCTCCGGGGTAATGAAAGCGGTATTTTCCTGATCTTAAGGGTGCATGGGGATTTGGTTGTACTCGCTCTTCAAATCCAGCACGCTAAACCATTTTGCCCCTGAAAGGCTCTGTAAGGCGTCTATCCTTGGTGTGGTATATTGGTCAGGAATGGTCCTTCGGTTTAGCGTCCTATAGTCGATACACAACCGCAGCGACCCATTTCATAGTTTCATAGTTAGTAAGGTTGAATAAAGCCACAGTCCATCCAGTTCAACCTGAGTGAATTCTTCTTCCATACCACCACTATTGGGGAAGAGTATGGACTCCAGGACTCTCGGATGACACCTGCTCTCTTCAACTCTGCCAGGTGTTCACGCAAGTCTTCAAAGTCCCCAAAGGAATCTGTCTTTCTCTGAATGGCTTATCCTCTTGAAGACGGATCCGGTGTTGGGTGCTTTTTGGCACATCCCACATCGAACTCGATCTTTTAGAATGCAGCCTGCCATCTCAGGAGCTGGCTTTTGGACCTTTACTTCCACGCAGGTGTGGGAGAAGTATTCTTCGCATAGAACTCCTCGATAGGGATTTCATCCATTGCCCCCCTCTAAATCAGATGATGAGACTGGGGTGGCCAGATTCACTTGTCCCAACCACATCTGAGCCAGCATCTTCACAGGTGAGGCTGTTACATTGCGAACACTAACTGAGATCTTCCCATGACTTCTCTGCAATGCCTTAGTTGGAACCACTTCAGGTATTATCTTCACCCCCATGTCTTCTTTCTGGCTGTTCGCTTCAAGGACAATAAAAGGGCCTGGTTGCATCCAATTCAGCTTGACCGATGCTCTCAAACAAGCCACCTCACTGGACTGTAACACTTCCTCACTCCAGTCTAGGTGTCAGATCTTCCCCACTCCCTCAGCTAGGGCCTTCTGCTCCCACACCAGGTGCTGGTAGGCTTGTCCTAGCATGGGATGTACACTCGTAGTTGAAGTGTCTGACTCCAAAACAAAGGGTGTCAGCAGCCTTCTGACTAGATTAGTATTGGTCCCTATGATAAGGGAACCCTTGCTGGCCCCTGGCGGGCGAGGACAGACCACCAACAGTGTATCAAAGGTTTCCATCTTTCTAGCTACAGAGGGGTCAAAGGTCAGCTTGACTGGCAGATAGCCATCATCAGGGAAGTTCTGAGTTCAAATGCCCCAGATCTCTAATGCCACATACAAACGATCGGACTTTTCGACGGACTAGGTCTGACAGTCTTTCTGACGGACTTTGCAGCAGAGGTCTGCTGGACTTTCAAACGAACAGACTTGCGTATGCACTCGAAAAGTCCGCTGGTTTCTAATGCGGTGACATACAGCACGTACAATGGGACTAGAAAAAGGAAGTTCAAGCCCCAGTACTCTACCCTTTGGTCTCCTTCTGCTAATCTCGTGTTTATCTCGTGTTAGTAGAAGTTTGGATACAGACAATTCGCGTTTTTCAGACTTCAGCTTATTTCGATCATTTTGTGCGGTTCATTTTGTGCTTGTGGGTTTGTATCTGGTTTTCAGTGCGTATTGGTCAGTTCATACCTGTATATCAGGCCGTTCTGGTCCGCTCGTTCCCTTTCTTCAGGTCGCTCTTCACAGGCCTTGCTGTTTTTCAGTGTGTTTGTTTAGGTTTGTTTGTTTGACCAGCCAACCGTTTTGAAGCCTGGACGTACTCATTCTCAAATTTGTGCTGTGTGGGGGCTTGGTTTCGGGGTTGATGGGGCAAGGAGGAGTTCATAAATGAAGAATTGGCTGCAACAGCGTGACCAATTCCCACATATGCCTTTGCGTGGTGAAATCCGTGAGAATAATCCTGAGGATTTCAGGTCTCAGGATGACGGACCACATTTTTCACAGTCTGCTGGCTTTGCTGACCCCTTATATCAGCAGGCAGGATACCTGCATGCAGCAAGCCATCACTCCGGAGCAGAGGCTAGTTGCCACACTGTGGTACTTGGTAACAGGGAGAAGTCTTCAGTACCTCAAGTTCATGACAGGCATCCCCCCCAGGCTCTGGGGATCATTATCCCAGAGACCTGTTCTGCCATTATTTAGAAGGACTATATTAAGGTAAGTTTCATCTTTTAACATTACATTATATGTATTTAATGTATGCTAATGTCTTGTATTAATTTCATCATTACCTAATTACCATGAATGGAATATGCTGTGAATGTCCCCTTTATCTTCATGCATGTATGATTTTATTTTTTAAACTCCTTTTTTTGGCCTACATACATATTTGCCTTCACTAACCTCACCAGCATGCAATCCTGGGCCCATATACACCTATAGCCTAGTGCCTTTAACAATGTATATTGTCAGCCCCATTGTACTGCTTTTCCTGAACCACCCCCTCAAATGTCTCCAAATGTAATGTGTGGTCTTAAATACTACTTCTAAAAAATGTTATACTGCTGTTGTGCAAGAATGATTTTGTGTAATCTGCTTGCAAAGTTATGTTTAAAAGTACTTATAATTTTCTTTTTCTTGTTTGACTCCACAGTTTCCTTCCACACCACAGGAATGGCAGACTGTGGACTCCCAGTTCGCCAACCATTGGAACTGTTTCAACTGTGGAGGGGTGATCGATGGGAAGCATGTTCGCATTGTGCCACCAACCCATTCGGGGTCTTACTACTTCAATAACAAGGGGTTCCATAGTGTAGTGTTGATGGCGGTGGTGTCAGGGGACAATATGATTTTATGTACGTGGATGTGGGGGAGAACTGCCGGATGTCGGATGGAGGAGTCTTCGCCCAGATGGAGCTCTGCCAGCATCTCCAGACTGGTGCCCTGGGATTGCCATCTGATGCCGAGAACGTTGAGGGACTCCCCTGTATTCTTCGCAGATGAAGCCTTCAGTCTGGGCGAGCACCTGATGAGGCCGTTCCCCCAAAGGACCATAACCCCAGAGAGGAGGGTTTTTAACTACTGGCTGGCCAGAGTGAGAAGAGTTGTGGAGAATACCTTTGGGATAATGGCCAGCCATTTCTATTTGTTTCTCTCAGCCATCAATATGGCAGACTATAAAATCAATCATGTGCTGTTGCATACTCCATAATTTTTTAAGAAAACATTCTCAAACATATATCACTTCAGTTGGGCCTGAGACCGGACGTAGTGCAGAATTTGTACTCACAGGCCTGGATACTGGCCGTACTGGCTTAGCCCCCCAAACCGCCCGTCAAGTGTGGGACAGATATGTAAATTATTTTAATGGTAAGGGGGCCATTGCAAAACCAGAACATATTTAACCTTTCAATTAATAAAAAATCTTTTTATGATAAAATCTAGAGTTTTTATTCTTGTTTGCTTTTCTTTTTGGCTGTCTCCTAGGTTCTCCTAGTGCACTTGTAGTGCAAAGTGGATTTAACTTTAGTAAATAAGCCCCTTTGTCACTGTAAACACAAAATGAATTCCAAAAACGGTATTGAGTATTGAAAGAAGAAGCCACACACATTGTGCTTTTTTTTTTAACGTGATTCAATGTTTTTTTCTTTTTTTTGTGTTTTATATTTTTTACTCAATATACATTTTTGTTTTTGGCACAATATTTTTAAATTTTTTTGTGGTATTTTCTGCATTATTTTTTTTTTTAATTTGTATTTTAAAACAGTTTAAAAAAAAAAAAACTAACATACTCAACTCTGCAACTTACAAAATTCAACGTGTAAAACTTGCAGGTGATGTCACCTATTTAAAAGCCAAATTTTGAAGATGCACACAAATTGGAGTCCAAATGGGTAATGTCAACATGTGCTATCTCCCATCATGTGGGATCAATGGACATGTTTTGTGGGTACAAACCCTTCCTCTCATCTACTAGCATTATGAGGAAGGGGTTGCAAACACAAAACGCATACATTGAGCATCTTCAAAATTTGGCTTTTAAAATTTTAAAACTATAAAAAAAAACAATGTTCTCATTTAAAAAGGAAACGAAGAACATGATCGATTGTGTTTTAGGGAAAAAGGGATTAGATTCTCCCCAAAACATCGATCATGCTCTTCATTTCCTGCTGCATGATGTCCAGGCGATTGCGCATTTCACCAATGTGCCCATTCAAGGCCATGATCTGCCCAATTAGTCTTTGGGTGCTGTCGGTAGTAAATGGATCCGCGTTCCACAACCAGAACATCTCCTAAAATTGTAGAAAAAATATGTATTTAGAAATATGCAGGCATAAATAGATTACCTTAAGCTGGGGTGTCAGACACTCACCTGGTGGGGTGCAGATCTCACACACTTCCTCCACCTCTCCTACCTCCAGATCCACGGGTGGGCTCGGGCTAACTACCCAATCAGGCTGGTGAGGTCAGGCTGTTGTCTGAGTATTTTCTCCCCTATGAGACTGAAACAAAAGGTATACTTAGCACACTGATATTTGAGTCCAGAAATAGGAATATGAAACATTGCTTTGAAGTGGTATACAATTGTTTGTTTGGGAAAAGATCCAAGTTGAAGACATGATTCAAATTCCCTTTTAACCCAATTGCAATACTTACCTTTTTTGGCCAAGTTTCAGAGATGGAGACACCTCAAGTATCCCCTGGAGACCCTGTGCGGGTTATCCTAAAAAATGTTCTCTGGTGTCCCACACTACACTAGTGTTCCTTAGTCCAAATGTAGAAACAGCTGCTGTGTCCTCATCTTACATTACACTGAATCAATTTTTCAAATCATTCTAGTTTCAAACACATCGACACAACAATATCCTAAACTTCTTTTAATAAGACAAAATTATCAAGACCAATATGTAGGTATAAACCTGTACCAGCTAAATACATTGTATTTATTGTCAAACAAATGATATTTACAAACATGGTATGTATTTGCAAACATTATTTACGAACGATTGTACAACAGTATAAACGAAAAGCACATGGATCAGCATGCAAGTTAAGAATCAGAATAAGAACACACGACAAGTACTTACTTTTTTAAGCACCTTCTTGATTCTTCGATACTGATCCGGCTCCCTCGTTTTAAGGTTGGACCAGCACTTTCTCAATTGGTCTTTAGCCCTTCGTACCCCAAATTGCTACTCCAGAGTGGTCACAACTGAGAACATTACTTGGTCCTTCCCCAAATTGGGTCGGGTGTACGGACCATTTTTGCCATCATAGTCCTCCCTATTCAAGATGTCCAGCATCTCCACCATGTTGGTGGCCTTAAATCTCCTCCTGGATCTGGATGTTTGGGGCTCCGGGCTTTCCTCTGCGCTAGTTCCTGAAAATGTCTCTGTCATCTTTATCTATATATTCCCACTGCGCAATGAAGAGAGAAGGGGCTGGGAAAATTTGTCATAAAGAACGTCAGGGGCAGGCAACGTGGGTGACGCAGGCAGAGCTTGACACATGCGCAGTGTACATAAAGCTAGTACATCCAAACAGAAGTAGTGAGTGTCCTAAACGAAGGTAAGATTTAAACTTGGCCCATCACAGTGGCCTATACTACTTCCAAATTGAGGCCTATATTGGGATAAGCTACTGAGAGTTTGGACTGACATTATTATTATTATTATTATTATTCAGGATTTATATAGCGCCAACAGTTTGCGCAGCGCTTTACAATATGAGGGCAGACAGTACACTTACAATACGAATCGATACAGGAGGGATCAGAGGGCCCTGCTCGTTAGAGCTTACAATCTAGAAGGGAGGGTCAAGTTGAAACAAAAGGTTTTAACTGTGGGGGGATGAGCTGATGGAGAAAATGAAAATACAGTTAGGTGGGGGTAGGGTAGGCTTCTCTGAAGAGAAGTGTTTTCAGGGATCGTCTAAAAGCTAATAAAGTAGGAGATAAGCGGACAGATTGGGGTAGGGCATTCCATAGGATTGGGGAGGCTTTGGAAAAGTCCTGGAGGCGAGTATGGGAGGAGGTGATGAGGGAGCTAGAGAGCAGGAGGTCTTGAGAGGAACGAAGAGGACGAGTAGGTTGGTAAATTGGTGTTTTTGCTTCTTATCTGTGTGTGTTTTATGTGTGTGTATACCCTATATTGGGATAAAGATAATACTGTGAGTTTGGGCTGACATTAGTGTTTTTGTCTTGTGTATTGTCTTTCAGAAAAAATTAATCCCTTTAAGGAGCAGGAGTTTTTGAGTCATTTTATTGACCTATATCAAGCTAACCGAAACCTGTGGGAGGTCAAGCACCCTGTATTACAATAAGCAAGTAAGGAAGGCAACACTGGGGACACTTCTGGAGTTTGTAAAGACTTGAGTCCCCCAGGCAGACATTAAGTTTGTGGACAATAAAATTAGGATCTTGCGGAATACATACAGGCGGGAGCAAAATAAGTTACAGAAGTCCCTCAAATCGAGAGCAACAGCAGATGAGGTTTATGTCCCCAAGCTGTGGTACTTCCACAAACTCAGTTTTCTCGATAATCTGACTGAAGTGAGGGAATCGCTTTCGATCCTTCCCTCCACCCCAGCTGAGGCGTCCCAGGAATAGCCGGGCCCTTCCATCCTTGAGGAAGTGGATATGCCCAGCTGGAGCTAGGTATAATTTTTTGGGGAAATATTGATTGTCCTAATATTAATGATGTAAACTAAAATGTTTGAATTGCTTAAAAATCTATGAATTAATTACAAAAATGATTATGTATACATATCACTTGACAGTAGTAGCCAAAAATGTTGTTAAAATGTTGGTGAAAAGCTAGAAAAATGCTGGGGTCAAAAATTCAAAAAATTCAAAAAAATTTGTTTAAAATTCAATTTGCAAGTCATGAGCTGAAAATTGTGTGTGATTGATGAAGCCAAAAATACAACTATGTCCCTTTTTTTTATACACACGATGAGCTCAGCCAGGAGGAGGCTGTGCCCAGTGGCAGAGAGGAAGAGGCTGTGACCAGTGGCAGGCAGGAGGAGGCTGTGCTCAGTGACAGCCAGGAGGTGGCTGGGCCCAGGAGCCTCACAGAATGCCAGGTGCCTTCCCTCTGCCTTTCCACCAAAAGGCCCAGGAAGATGACCAGAAAAGAGGAGGAATCACTTGCCCTCATTTGGGAAGCCAGCCAGTTCCTCAGTACCCCCCAATGTTGAAGAGGGCTATGCTACATATTTGGCCACCAGGTTGATGGAACTGGAGAAGAGCCAACGTCTCCTTAGTGATGGGCTTTTTTCTGAGGCCCTTCAGAAGTGGTTGAGGGGCCAGCTTACTGAAACCAGCCATATTTATGATGAAGCCCCTACTCCTCCTCCTGCCACAAGTCCACCACCAGAGGCACAGCCTCCAAGGAAGGCTGTAGAGAAGCATGGAGGGAAGGCTGCAGGGCAGCGTGGAGGGATGACTGCATAGAAGAGTTGAACGTGATTACCTGGCTTCAGTCTGGTCTGACTGAAGACGCAGGCTGTTGTAGTGCCACAGGCTGGGGACATAGATGTCATCTGTTGCTGTTCCTGATCTCTGGGAGTCCTGGACCAGATTGTGCTCCCTATTATATGTACTCCGCAAGATCCCAATTTTGTTTTCCACTGACTTGATGTGTGCCCTGGGGGACAAAAGGCTTCACAAATTCCAAAAGTGTCTCCAGTGTTGCCTTTGTCTTTATTTTGTTAACCAGAATTTGATTTTATTTAATTTTTTTTCAAAAAATAATTTACTATGTGTTTTCATTAAAAAAGGACAGTTTGTTTGTGAGTAGGCAGGTACATGTTAAAAAGACTATGGAGGTTATTTACAAAAGGCAAATTCATTTAGCACTACAAGTGCAAACTAAAAGTGCAAAGTGCACTTGAAATTACACTGCAAGTGCACTTGGAAGTGCAGTCGCTGTAAATCTGAGGGAAAGATCTGAAATGAGGGGAAGCTCTGCTGGTTTTATCATCCAATCATGTGCATGCTAAAATACTGTTTTTTTTATGTATTTCCTTTCATGTGCCCCTCAGATCCACAGCGACTGCACTTACAAGAGCTCTTTCAGTGCAATTTCAAGTGCAATTTGCACTTGTAGTGCTAAATGAATTTGCCTTTTGTAAATAACCCCCCTATGTCAAATTAATAAGGGGCACCAACCTCATTAAGGTTCAGAAAAAATACAAGATAATAATGTTATTGTAGTAACTTGAAACTCCAAAGAAAAATTTAAAAGGAAATCACTAAAAAAAAATTTGTTTTTTTTAATAGTAAAATATATATTGTTGAAATATAAACTTGTAAAAGATGAGTCTAAAAAAGAATTGTAAACATTATTTATGGAGATCTGGCTTTTAAAAACTAGAATATTAGTCATGAGATATATAATGAAGAAAGAAGATTGTGAGAACTCTGTGTGAATATAAGCAGCAAAGCAACTTCATTCTTTTAGCATTATAAAGAAGAAAAGAATGCACTGTATTAAAAGATCACAGAATTAGCAGCGTGAGGAATGTGCTAGCTTCAATATGAACGCTAGTTTTACCAGACTGAGCGCTTCTGTCTTGTACTTGCTTCAGAGCATGCATCATTTTTGGTCCGTCGAACTAGCACACAGACAAACGGTTTGCACGCTAGAAAGATGAGTCCATTGGACAGATTTGAAACATGTTTTATTTTTAGGTCCGCCAGACTTTTGGGGAAAAAAAAGTCCGCTGGAGCCCACACACAATCTAATTGTCTGACGGATTCCGGTCCGCCGGACCAAGTGTGCTGGAAAGTCCGATAGTGTATATGCGGTATTACTCTTCCAACTTTTGCAATGACAGGTGCTTAAGATACTAATTACAGAAGTCTGTGTACAGAAGAGTCACTTGTGCTCCAGTAACCAGGAGGGCCTTGGTGTATATTCCTTCCACTTGGATAGATACAACTGGAGAATGTCCCACGAGCTTAAGGGAGTGGTGGTGTTGGCCTTTTTGATGGCCTGTGCGCCTTTCTTACAAAAAAAGTCTGGCTTGAGTTTCCATTGAGCACGGGGAGTCTGGTGTGTACTGACTTCCCGACGCCAAGGTGTATGTGTCAAAGGGAGTGG
Organism: Lithobates pipiens; assembly: GCF_037356315.1. Taxonomy (NCBI): domain Eukaryota; kingdom Metazoa; phylum Chordata; class Amphibia; order Anura; family Ranidae; genus Lithobates; species Lithobates pipiens. The sequence goes on from NW_027507785.1 coordinate 135,199,301, forward strand.
GACATTAGGTTGCTCAGAGGCAACACTGGGAGCCCTCTGTAAGGATTTGGACTACCGCTGCTGTCTGTTTATGTTGTTGCTTTTGGAGCCAGCCACTGTAGATTGGCACCCAGTTGGCCCTTTCACAGGGGGGGGGGGGGCAACTGGAGTTTTCCCCTGGCTTCTTGAGGGATATTTTCTTCAATGCTCTGGTAACTTCCACTGCGATGTCTGCCAAGTTTTCTCCTTTTGGGCACTGTGCAATAAAATGTCCTACCTCCCAACATTGATAACATTTCTGAACTGGGGAGTCACATTTTTTTTTTCCATCTGCAGAGGTGGGCACAGTGTGTTTCATTTCTGAGAGTGATTTTTGCATATCAGCTTGGGCTTTCATCACTTGCCCAACTGTCTGCTGATTCCCATAGAAGGTTTGCTGTAAAATAGTCTGCGCTTGTGTCAGTTGAGCTACGGCTTGTGCCAAAGTGTCAATGAGGATGCAGATCCCTTCCTCTGGGCTGGTCTCTATTTCAGGTCCTGACGGTATGATGCAAACTGAGATACCGTGTTTGGGTCCCTTGGCAGGCTCAGGCCTCAGTATCTTGACTTTAATGAATGACTCCTCTTCTCTGATAGCCTTCATTATTTTAGAGTAAGTGCGGCGTTTACTCAAGCTTGGGCCCAAAATTGTAGCACAATAGGATCCAGTAGCTGTGCTCCTCTGATCATTTGGGATACTAAGTTCTTGGTTGTGACTTTGCCTTCCATTCCACCCGTCATTACGATTTGGTGCAGAATCTGATCTACCCGCTTGACATAGTCTGATATCTTCTCATCCTACTTTTGATAGGTGTGGTTAAAGAGATAGAGTAAAGCCTCGTACACACAATCGGATTGTTGGCCAACAAAACCGTGGACTTTTGTCCGAAGAGCGTTGGCCTAAACTTGTCTTGCATACACACGGCACACAATTGTTGGCCAACAATCACGAACGTAGTGCCGTACTACATGTTTTTTCAGCTCTTTGGGTTCCTTCTGCTAATTCCATGTTAGTAGAAGTTTGGTGAGTGTTGATTCGTGCTTTTCTTTTCGCGCTTTTCAGTTTGCGCTTTTTTTAATTTTGTGATTTCAGTTAGTTTCTGAACGGCTGTTCTTCAACCAGACATGTTGCAGAATTGGAGGAGATAATGTGTTATTCATTATTGGCCTTGGAGTTATTGCTTTGACATAATTTTTTTGGTTGAATAATGATTTGATTTTATTTGTATATTTTCTATATTTTTGGATGCATAGAATGCACTTTTTGGTTAAGTTCTATTGGCAGATAGCATGTCTAATTTTATTACTAGTTTTCTTTTTTAATGCACAATAAAAAAATTGCGGAGAATAATACTTGGCTATGTGTTTTACTTCAAATTACATTTTGGGAGTAGGCAGTTACTTTTAAAAAAGTACAAAAATTAAAAAATTAACAAGGGACACCAACATAGTTGAATCTTTGATCTTAAAAACTACAGTACAAAAATGAAAAAAAAGCATAATAATATTATTCTTGATTGTTGATGTCACTAGAAAAAAAGAGCCTTTGAAAATTAGTTTGCAATAACTCCATCAGTATCACCAGCAAAGCAGCTTCATTATTATCCCATTAACCACTTGCTGCCCGCCATTTAGTAGAATGATGGCGGAAAAGTGGTTTCAATATCCTGACTGGGCGTCATATGACGTCCTCAGGATATTAATCTGCTGCGCACCCCTACGCGGCGATCGTTGTTGTGATGTGTCAGTCCGACACCCTGCAACACTGATCTAGGTAAAGAGTCTCCATCAGAGCTGTGTCCAATCACGGCTGATCAAAATGTAAATAGGAAGAGCCGGTGATCGGCTTTTCCTCACTCGCATCTGACAGATGCTAGTAGAGGACAGCCGGTCGGCTCTCCGCTGATTGTTTAGCCCCAGGACCACCATAATGCCACCCAGGACCACCAGGGATGCCACCACACTGGACCACCAGGTATGCCCCCCTAGACCCCCAAGGAAATGCACATCTGTGCCCAGGCAGCTGCCAATCAGTGCCCACTGACAATGCCTACCACTGCCAGTGCCACCAGGGATGCCAATCAGTGCCTCATATCAGTGCTGTGTATCAGTGCACATCAGTGCCACGTATCAGTGCCCACCAGTGCCCACATGTGCCACCCATGAGTGCCCACCAGTGTCAATACCCATCAGTGCTGCATATCAGTGCCGCCTACTAGTGCCCATCAGTGCCACATATCAGTGCCCCATCGTTAGTGCCCGCTCATTGGTGCAACCTCATGGGTGCCGCCTTATTAGTGCCTGTCAGTGCTGCCTTATCAGTGCCCATTAGGGATGAGTTTCGAGATTCTTCTGTTCGGCTGTTCGCTGAATTCCGAACATTATGAGCCGCTCGTGCCAAATTCGAGTGGCGCATCATGGCCCATAATTCACTGCGGCATCGCAGTGCATTGCTGGCTGCCGAATGGCAAAGCATGCACTATGACCCGCATGCTTGGGCCAATCACAGTGCAGAAAAAAACGAAGAGCCATTAACCACCGGTGGTGGTTAAAGACAGAGGGAGAGAGAGAAAGATAGTGTAATTTAATTTGAGTTAGATAGAGTAGGTAGGCGAGTTGGTTAGCTTCAGTTACAGCGTGTAGAGGATATATATGCATCCAAGATGTTGTATATATATTTGTTATTCTCTTCATAATATACTGACAGGCAGGGAGCTGCAGTATTTTCACTTAGGCTGCTTTTACACTGGGGCGGTATTCAGGCGTTACAGCGCTAAAAATAGCGCCTGTGTAACGCCTGAAAAAAACCGGCCCCTTTAACTCCAGTGTGAAAGCCGGAGGGCTTTCACACTGGAGCGATGCGCTGGCAGGACGGTGAAAAAAGTCCTGCTAGCCGCATCTTTGCAGCGGTGAAGGAGCGGTGTATTCACCGCTCCTAAACCGCTCCTACCCATTGAAATCAATGGGACACCGTGGCAATACCGCCGGCAAAGCACCGCTGCAGCGGCGCTTTGCGGGCGGGTTTAACCCCTTTTCGGCCACTAGTTAAAACCACCCCCGCACAAATGACGGTAAAGCGCCGCTAAAAATAGCGGCACTTTACCGCCGACGCCGCTCCCGCTGCAGTGTGAAAGCAGCCTTAGTGTACTGTGTCATTTGCACAGTGTGCACCTAAAGCTTACCTGAATACAATTGCCAGTGTTCTCATACAAATACAGACAGGTAGCTGCGGTATTTTGTTTTAGGGTCATTTGCACAGTGTGCACCTAAAGCTTACCTGAATACAATTGCCGGCATTCTCATACAAATACAGGCAGGGAGCTGCAGTATTTTGTTTTAGTGTCCTTTGCACAGTGTGCACCTAAAGCTTACCTGAATACAATTGCCGGTGTTCTCATAAAAATACAGGCAGGGAGCTGCAGAATTTTGACTTAGTGTCCTTTGCACAGTGTGCACCTAAAGCTTACCTGAATACAATTGCCGGTGTTCTCATACAAATACAGGCAGGGAGCTGCAGTATTTTGTTTTAGTGTCATTTGCACAGTGTGCACCTAAAGCTTACCTGAATACAATTGCTGGCGTTCTCATACTAATACACAGGCAGGGAGCTGCAGTATTTTGTTTTAGCATCCTTTGCACAGTGTGCGCCTAAAGCTTACCTGAATATGATTGCTGGTGTTCTCATACAAATACAGGCAGGGAGCTGCAGTATTTTCAGTTAGTGTCCTTTGCAAAGTTTGCACCTAAAGCTTACCTGAAAACAATTGCTGGAGTTCTCATACTAATACCACAGGCAGGGAGCTGCAGTATTTTCAGTTAATGTACTGTGTCCTCTGCACAATGTGCAACTAAAACTAACTGAAGACAATTTCTGGTGTTCTCATACTAATAATACTACAGGCAGGCAGTTGATTCTGCTAGCTGCATTATAATCAGTATATATATACATCCCAGTTTTGTGCAGCTACATCTCCCTGCAGGCCATTAGTATGTCTGGAAGGCCAACAAGGAGATGCAGACAGCCATGAGCCAATAAAAGAGGGCAAGCAGGCTCTGTGTCTAGAGGCAACAGTGCATCCTCATCAGCACCTGGCCGTGGGACACGCTTTTCCTTTTTTTTGCCAGATGGCTGTGTTGAGCCGCAAGTTGCCGAAGACTCGGTAGAGTGGATGACCAAACCATCGTCATCCTCCTCATCCTCTCTCACCCAGGCTCAGGGTACTTTGTCTGGCAAAGCAGCTGCCAACGCAACCTCTTCCCTGGCATCAGTCGCTCCTAGTATTTTATTTTAGTGTCCTTTGCACGGTGTGCACCTAAAGCTTACTTGGATACAATTGCCAGTGTTCTCATACAAATACAGGCAGGGAGCTGCAGTATTTTGTTTTAGTGTCCTTTGCACAGTGTGCACCTAAAGCTTACCTAAATACAATTGCCAGTGTTCTCATACAAATACAGGCAGGGAGCTGCAGTATTTTGTTTTAGTGTCCTTTGCACAGTGTGCACCTAAAGCTTACGTGAATTCAATTGCCAGTGTTCTCATACAAATACAGGCAGGGAGCTTCAGTATTTTATTTTAGTGTCCTTTGCACAATGTGCACTTAAAACTTACCTGAATACAATTGCTGGTGTTCTCATACTAATACCACAGGCAGGGAGCTGTAGTATTTTGTTTTAGCGTCCTTTGCACAGTGTGCACCCAAAGCTTACCTGAATACAATTGCTGGTGTTCTCATACAAATACAGGCAGGGAGCTGCAGTATTTTCAGTTAGTGTCCTTTGCAAAGTGTGCGCCTAAAGCTTACCTGAAAACAATTGCTGGAGTTCTCATACTAATACCACAGGCAGGGAGCTGCAGTATTTGTAGTTAGTGTACTGTGTCCTCTGCACAGTGTGCAACTAAAGCTAACTGAAGACAATTTCGGGTGTTCTCATACTAATAATACTACAGGCAGGCAGTTGATTCTGCTAGCTGAATTATAATCAGTATATATATATATATATATATACATCCCAGCTTTGTGCAGCTACATCTCCCTGCAGGCCATTATTATGTCTGGAAGGCCAACAAGGAGATGCAGACAGTCACGAGCCAATAAAAGAGGGCAAGCAGGCTCTGTGTCTAGAGGCAACAGTGCATCCTCACCAGCACCTGGCCGTGGGACACGCTTTTCCTTTTTTTTGCCAGATGGCTGTGTTGAGCCGCAAGTTGCCGAAGACTCGGTAGAGTGGATGACCAAACCATCGTCATCCTCCTCATCCTCTCTCACCCAGGCTCAGGGTACTTTGTCTGGCAAAGCAGCTGCCAACGCAACCTCTTCCCTGGCATCAGTCACTCCTAGTATTTTATTTTAGTGTCCTTTGCACGGTGTGCACCTAAAGCTTACTTGGATACAATTGCCGGTGTTCTCATACAAATACAGGCAGGGAGCTGCAGTATTTTGTTTTAGTGTCCTTTGCACAGTGTGCACCTAAAGCTTACCTAAATACAATTGCCAGTGTTCTCATACAAATACAGGCAGGGAGCTGCAGTATTTTGTTTTAGTGTCCTTTGCACAGTGTGCACCTAAAGCTTACGTGAATTCAATTGCCAGTGTTCTCATACAAATACAGGCAGGGAGCTTCAGTATTTTATTTTAGTGTCCTTTGCACAGTGTGCACTTAAAACTTACCTGAATACAATTGCTGGTGTTCTCATACTAATACCATAGGCAGGGAGCTGTAGTATTTTGTTTTAGCGTCCTTTGCACAGTGTGCACCCAAAGCTTACCTGAATACAATTGCTGGTGTTCTCATACAAATACAGGCAGGGAGCTGCAGTATTTTCAGTTAGTGTCCTTTGCAAAGTGTGCGCCTAAAGCTTACCTGAAAACAATTGCTGGAGTTCTCATACTAATACCACAGGCAGGGAGCTGCAGTATTTGTAGTTAGTGTACTGTGTCCTCTGCACAGTGTGCAACTAAAGCTAACTGAAGACAATTTCGGGTGTTCTCATACTAATAATACTACAGGCAGGCAGTTGATTCTGCTAGCTGCATTATAATCAGTATATATATATATATATACATCCCAGCTTTGTGCAGCTACATCTCCCTGCAGGCCATTAGTATGTCTGGAAGGCCAACAAGGAGATGCAGACAGTCACGAGCCAATAAAAGAGGGCAAGCAGGCTCTGTGTCTAGAGGCAACAGTGCATCCTCATCAGCACCTGGCAGTGGGACACGCTTTTCCTTTTTTTTGCCAGATGGCTGTGTTGAGCCGCAAGTTGCCGAAGACTCGGTAGAGTGGATGACCAAACCATCGTCATCCTCCTCATCCTCTCTCACCCAGGCTCAGGGTACTTTGTCTGGCAAAGCAGCTGCCAACGCAACCTCTTCCCTGGCATCAGTCGCTCCTAGTATTTTATTTTAGTGTCCTTTGCACGGTGTGCACCTAAAGCTTACTTGGATACAATTGCCGGTGTTCTCATACACATACAGGCAGGGAGCTGCAGTATTTTGTTTTAGTGTCCTTTGCACAGTGTGCACCTAAAGCTTACCTAAATACAATTGCCAGTGTTCTCATACAAATACAGGCAGGGAGCTGCAGTATTTTGTTTTAGTGTCCTTTGCACAGTGTGCACCTAAAGCTTACGTGAATTCAATTGCCAGTGTTCTCATACAAATACAGGCAGGGAGCTTCAGTATTTTATTTTAGTGTCCTTTGCACAGTGTGCACTTAAAACTTACCTGAATACAATTGCTGGTGTTCTCATACTAATACCATAGGCAGGGAGCTGTAGTATTTTGTTTTAGCGTCCTTTGCACAGTGTGCACCCAAAGCTTACCTGAATACAATTGCTGGTGTTCTCATACAAATACAGGCAGGGAGCTGCAGTATTTTCAGTTAGTGTCCTTTGCAAAGTGTGCGCCTAAAGCTTACCTGAAAACAATTGCTGGAGTTCTCATACTAATACCACAGGCAGGGAGCTGCAGTATTTGTAGTTAGTGTACTGTGTCCTCTGCACAGTGTGCAACTAAAGCTAACTGAAGACAATTTCGGGTGTTCTCATACTAATAATACTACAGGCAGGCAGTTGATTCTGCTAGCTGCATTATAATCAGTATATATATATATATATACATCCCAGCTTTGTGCAGCTACATCTCCCTGCAGGCCATTAGTATGTCTGGAAGGCCAACAAGGAGATGCAGACAGTCACGAGCCAATAAAAGAGGGCAAGCAGGCTCTGTGTCTAGAGGCAACAGTGCATCCTCATCAGCACCTGGCAGTGGGACACGCTTTTCCTTTTTTTTGCCAGATGGCTGTGTTGAGCCGCAAGTTGCCGAAGACTCGGTAGAGTGGATGACCAAACCATCGTCATCCTCCTCATCCTCTCTCACCCAGGCTCAGGGTACTTTGTCTGGCAAAGCAGCTGCCAACGCAACCTCTTCCCTGGCATCAGTCGCTCCTAGTATTTTATTTTAGTGTCCTTTGCACGGTGTGCACCTAAAGCTTACTTGGATACAATTGCCGGTGTTCTCATACAAATACAGGCAGGGAGCTGCAGTATTTTGTTTTAGTGTCCTTTGCACAGTGTGCACCTAAAGCTTACCTAAATACAATTGCCAGTGTTCTCATACAAATACAGGCAGGGAGCTGCAGTATTTTGTTTTAGTGTCCTTTGCACAGTGTGCACCTAAAGCTTACGTGAATTCAATTGCCAGTGTTCTCATACAAATACAGGCAGGGAGCTTCAGTATTTTATTTTAGTGTCCTTTGCACAGTGTGCACTTAAAACTTACCTGAATACAATTGCTGGTGTTCTCATACTAATACCACAGGCAGGGAGCTGTAGTATTTTGTTTTAGCGTCCTTTGCACAGTGTGCACCCAAAGCTTACCTGAATACAATTGCTGGTGTTCTCATACAAATACAGGCAGGGAGCTGCAGTATTTTCAGTTAGTGTCCTTTGCAAAGTGTGCGCCTAAAGCTTACCTGAAAACAATTGCTGGAGTTCTCATACTAATACCACAGGCAGGGAGCTGCAGTATTTGTAGTTAGTTTACTGTGTCCTCTGCACAGTGTGCAACTAAAGCTAACTGAAGACAATTTCGGGTGTTCTCATACTAATAATACTACAGGCAGGCAGTTGATTCTGCTAGCTGCATTATAATCAGTATATATATATATATATATACATCCCAGCTTTGTGCAGCTACATCTCCCTGCAGGCCATTAGTATGTCTGGAAGGCCAACAAGGAGATGCAGACAGTCACGAGCCAATAAAAGAGGGCAAGCAGGCTCTGTGTCTAGAGGCAACAGTGCATCCTCATCAGCACCTGGCCGTGGGACACGCTTTTCCTTTTTTTTGCCAGATGGCTGTGTTGAGCCGCAAGTTGCCGAAGACTCGGTAGAGTGGATGACCAAACCATCGTCATCCTCCTCATCCTCTCTCACCCAGGCTCAGGGTACTTTGTCTGGCAAAGCAGCTGCCAACGCAACCTCTTCCCTGGCATCAGTCGCTCCTAGTATTTTATTTTAGTGTCCTTTGCACGGTGTGCACCTAAAGCTTACTTGGATACAATTGCCGGGGGGTTCTCATACAAATACAGGCAGGGAGCTGCAGTATTTTGTTTGAGTGTCCTTTGCACAGTGTGCACCTAAAGCTTACCTAAATACAATTGCCAGTGTTCTCATACAAATACAGGCAGGGAGCTGCAGTATTTTGTTTTAGTGTCCTTTGCACAGTGTGCACCTAAAGCTTACCTGAATACAATTGCCGGTGTTCTCATACAAATACAGGCAGGGAGCTGCAGTATTTTATTTTAGTGTCCTTTGCACAGTGTGCACTTAAAACTTAACTGAATACAATTGCTGGTGTTCTCATACTAATACCACAGGCAGGGAGCTGTAGTATTTTGTTTTAGCGTCCTTTGCACAGTGTGCACCCAAAGCTTACCTGAATACAATTGCTGGTGTTCTCATACAAATACAGGCAGGGAGCTGCAGTATTTTCAGTTAGTGTCCTTTGCAAAGTGTGCGCCTAAAGCTTACCTGAAAACAATTGCTGGAGTTCTCATACTAATACCACAGGCAGGGAGCTGCAGTATTTGTAGTTAGTGTACTGTGTCCTCTGCACAGTGTGCAACTAAAGCTAACTGAAGACAATTTCGGGTGTTCTCATACTAATAATACTACAGGCAGGCAGTTGATTCTGCTAGCTGCATTATAATCAGTATATATATATATATATATACATCCCAGCTTTGTGCAGCTACATCTCCCTGCAGGCCATTAGTATGTCTGGAAGGCCAACAAGGAGATGCAGACAGTCACGAGCCAATAAAAGAGGGCAAGCAGGCTCTGTGTCTAGAGGCAACAGTGCATCCTCATCAGCACCTGGCCGTGGGACACGCTTTTCCTTTTTTTGCCAGATGGCTGTGTTGAGCCGCAAGTTGCCGAAGACTCGGTAGAGTGGATGACCAAACCATCGTCATCCTCCTCATCCTCTCTCACCCAGGCTCAGGGTACTTTGTCTGGCAAAGCAGCTGCCAACGCAACCTCTTCCCTGGCATCAGTCGCTCCTAGTATTTTATTTTAGTGTCCTTTGCACGGTGTGCACCTAAAGCTTACTTGGATACAATTGCCGGTGTTCTCATACAAATACAGGCAGGGAGCTGCAGTATTTTGTTTTAGTGTCCTTTGCACAGTGTGCACCTAAAGCTTACCTAAATACAATTGGCAGTGTTCTCATACAAATACAGGCAGGGAGCTGCAGTATTTTGTTTTAGTGTCCTTTGCACAGTGTGCACCTAAAGCTTACGTGAATTCAATTGCCAGTGTTCTCATACAAATACAGGCAGGGAGCTGCAGTATTTTATTTTAGTGTCCTTTGCACAGTGTGCACTTAAAACTTACCTGAATACAATTGCTGGTGTTCTCATACTAATACCACAGGCAGGGAGCTGTAGTATTTTGTTTTAGCGTCCTTTGCACAGTGTGCACCCAAAGCTTACCTGAATACAATTGCTGGTGTTCTCATACAAATACAGGCAGGGAGCTGCAGTATTTTCAGTTAGTGTCCTTTGCAAAGTGTGCGCCTAAAGCTTACCTGAAAACAATTGCTGGAGTTCTCATACTAATACCACAGGCAGGGAGCTGCTGTTTTTGTAGTTAGTGTACTGTGTCCTCTGCACAGTGTGCAACTAAAGCTAACTGAAGACAATTTCGGGTGTTCTCATACTAATAATACTACAGGCAGGCAGTTGATTCTGCTAGCTGCATTATAATCAGTATATATATATATATATATATATATACATCCCAGCTTTGTGCAGCTACATCTCCCTGCAGGCCATTAGTATGTCTGGAAGGCCAACAAGGAGATGCAGACAGTCACGAGCCAATAAAAGAGGGCAAGCAGGCTTTGTGTCTAGAGGCAACAGTGCTGGTCGTGGACACAGTGCATCCTCATCAGCACCTGGCCGTGGGATAAGCGTTGTCCTTTTTTCGGCAGATGGCCGTGTTGAGCCCGAACATGCCGAAGACTTGGCAGAGTGGATGACCAAGCCATCCTCATCCTCCTCATCCTTTCTCACCCAGGCTCAGGGTACTTTGTCTGGCAAAGCAGCTGCCAACGCAGCCTCTTCCCTGGCATCAGTCACTCCTAGTATTTTGTTTTAGTGTCCTTTGCACAGTGTGCACCTAAAGCTTACCTGGATACAATTGCCGGTGTTCTCATACAAATACAGGCAGGGAGCTGCAGCATTTTGTTTTAGTGTCCTTTGCACAGTGTGCACCTAAAGCTTACCTAAATACAATTGCCAGTGTTCTCATACGAATACAGGCAGGGAGCTGCAGTATTTTGTTTTAGTGCCCTTTGCACAGTGTGTACCTAAAGCTTACATGAATACAATTGCCAGTGTTCTCATACAAATACAGGCAGGGAGCTGCAGTATTTTGTTTTAGTGTCCTTTGCACAGTGAGCACCTAAAGCTTACCTGAATACAATTTCCGGCATTCTCATACAAATACAGACAGGGAGCTGCAGTATTTTGTTTTAGTGTCCTTTGCACAGTGTGCACCTAAAGCTTACCTGAATACAATTGCCGGTGTTCTCATACAAATACAGGCAGGGAGCTGCAGTATTTTTTTTGTGTAATTTGCACAGTGTGCACCTAAAGCTTACCTGAATACAATTGCTGGTCTTCTCATACTAATACCACAGGCAGGGAGCTGCAGTATTTTGTTTTAGCATCCTTTGCACAGTGTGCACCTAAAGCTTACCTGAATACAATTGCTTGTGTTCTCATACAAATACAGGCAGGGAGCTACAGTATTTTCAGTTAGTGTCCTTTGCAAAGTATGCACTTAAAGCTTACCCGAAACCAATTGCTGGAGTTCTCATACTAATACCACAGGCAGGGAGCTGCAGTATTTTTAGTTAGTGTACTGTGTCCTCTGCACAGTGTGCAACTAAAGCTAACTGAAGACAATTTCGGGTGTTCTCATACTAATAATACTACAGGCAGGCAGTTGATTCTGCTAGCTGCATTATAATCAGTATATATATATACATCCCAGCTTTGTGCAGCTACATCTCCCTGCAGGCCATTAGTATGTCTGGAAGGCCAACAAGGAGATGTAGACAGTCACGAACCAATAAAAGAGGGCAAGCAGGCTCTGTGTCTAGAGGCAACAGTGCTGGTCGTGGACACAGTGCATCCTTATCAGCACCTGGCCGTGGGACACAGTTGTCCTTTTTTTCGGCAGATGGCCGCGTTGAGCCACAACATGCCGAAGACTTGGCAGATTGGATGACCAAGCCGTCCTCATCCTCCTCATCCTCTTTCGCCCAGGCTCAGGGTACTTTGTCTGGCAAAGCAGCTGCCAACTCGGCCTCTTCCCTGGCATCAGTCACTCCTTCCATAGCCCTACCATGTCCTCCTGAGGAGTCCCCTGAACTGTTTGACAACAGTGTTGGGTACATGCTCCAGGAGGATGCCCAGCGTTTTGAAGGCTCTGATGATGGTACCCAGCTAGAGGAAGGCAGTATCTTGAGCCCAGAGAGAGGGGGTGCCCAAGAAGGACAGCAATCTGGCAGTCATATTCCCCCAGCTGCAGCATACTGCCAGGTTTGCTCCAGCGATGAAGAGGGAGGGGAGGATGAAGTCACTGACTCCACGTGGGTGCCTGATAGGAATGAGGAGGAGGAAGAGGAGGCACATCTCCAGGGGCCAGCTTAAGGGCAGCACACTGACTGCATCACAACGCAGAGCTCCACATGTGCAGGGTGCTGCTGTGTGTTATTCCAAAAGTTCTTTGGTGTGGGCCTTTTTTGAGATGAGTGCATCAGATCGCACTGCTGCTATTTGCAACATATGTCTCAAGCGCATCTCGCGTGGCCAAAACATCAGCCGCTTGGGCACCACATGCTTGACCAGACATATGTCGACCTGCCATGCAATTCGTTGACAAGCGTACCTAAAAGACCCACACCAAAGAACAAAGCGGACCTCTCCTTGCTCCTCCTCAGCTGGGATCTCCAACCCCATTATATCTTTAGTCCTCTCTGAAACTTGCACTGAGATGAATGAAGGTGTAGAATTAGGTGTGTCACAGCCAAGTACTTGTGGGCAATCTGCTATCGGTACACCAACGTCAGATTGTACCAGGCAAATTTCCCTGCCCCAGCTGCTGCATCGCCGAAAGAAGTTCACTCCCAGCCATCCACATGCCCAGCGGTTGAATGCTAACTTGGCTAAATTGCAAGCACTTCAACTGCTGCCTTTTCAGTTGGTAGACTCCGCCCCCTTTCCGTGAGTTTGTGGGATGTGCGGTTCCTCAGTGGCAGGTTCCCAAATGCCACTTTTTCTCATGGAAGGCGATTCCGGCTCTCTACTGGCATGTGGAAGGCAATGTCTTGGCCTCACTGGATAGGGCGGTCAGCGGTAAGGTGCATATTACCGCTGACTCATGGTCCAGCAGGCATGGACAGGGATGTTACCTATCTTTCACGGCGCATTGGGTGACTCTGCTGGCAGCTGGGAAGGATGCAGGACAAGGTGCAGTAGTGTTGGAGGTTGTTCCGTCACCACGCCTCCAAAATGCTACTACTGGTGATTCTGACACACCTCTCTCCTCCAATCCCCCCTCTTCATCTTCCTCCATGGCCTCTTCCTGTGCTTTGTCCTCGGAACCAGCAGTGCTCCGTTCAAGGGGCTACGCAAGGGGCTTTCAAGGGGCTACGCAAGTACGCAGGCAAAAAGATACAACGTGGTGCTTGCGCTGGTGTGCTTGGGGGACAGGAGCCACACTGGGGCAGAGATTCTGTCAGCTCTGCAGGGGAAAGCTGAGAGGTGGTTGATGCCACGCCAGCTTAAGCCAGGAATGATGGTTTGCGACAATGGCACCAACCTCCTCTCCGCCCTCCGACAGGGACAATTGACCCATGTGCCCTTTTTGGCTCAAATCCATAACTTGAGGGTGCAGCGGTTCTTGGGTAGGTACCCGGGCTTACAGGATGTCCTGAGGCAGGCCAGTAAAGTCTGTGTGCATTTCTGCCGGTCATATAATGCCAGTGCTCGGCTGGCTGACCTCAGAAAGGAATTTAACCTGCCAAAGAACCGCCTAATCTGTGACATGCCCACCAGGTGGAACTCAATGTTGGCCATGCTGCAGCAGCTGCACACGCAGCAGAGGGCCATCAATGAGTACCTGTGCGACTATGGCACCAGGACAGGGTCAGGGGAACTTGTTTTTTCCCCATGCCAGTGGGCCATGATCAGGGATCTGTCCTGTCACCATTTGAGGAGGCCACGAGGCTGGTGAGCAGTGACAGTGCATGCATCAGTGACACTGTCCCTCTTGTCCACCAGTTGGAGCACACTCTGCATGGAATAATGGACAGGGCACTTGAGGCAGAACAGAGGCAGGAAGAGGAGGACGTGCTTACCTCTCAAGGCCCCCTTTAGCAAGAGCGTGTTCCTGCTGGCCCGTCGATCACACAGGAAGAGGATGAGGAGGAGAAGGAGGAAGATTGTGCCAGCATGGAGGTGGAGCCTAGCACTCAGCATCAGCAGCAGTCTTTAAGGGATCATTTACAATTCCAAGAAAGCCATGGACTTGTACATGGCTGGGAGGAGGTGGCTGCTGATCATGTCGTCCTTAGTGACCCAGAGGACTCTGGACCGAATGCTAACCTACGCTGCATGGCCTCCCTGATCCTGCAAAGCCTGCAGAAGGATCCTCGTATTCGTCGTATCAAGGAGAGGGATCATTACTGGCTGGCAACCCTCCTTGATCCACATTACAAGGATAAGGTTGCGGACCTTATCTCGCCGTCGCAGAGGGAGTAGAGGATAAAACATCTTCTGGAGGCCTTGCAGAAAGATCTGTGCAATGTGTTCCCAGAGACTGGGAGGTTACAAATTCCTGGTCCTGGATCCTGTTGCTGAGGCTTCGGTCAGTCACAGAAGGAGAGGTGGCTGTCTGACCGATGCGTTCAGACAATTTTTTAGTCCGCAGCCCCAAGGTATGATCGGTTCCAGCAACCATCGCCAGCGTCTGATTTACACCGTGCAGGAATATCTAGGGGCAAGATCAGACTTGGACACCTTTCCCACCAAAAATCCTTTGGGTTACTGGGTCTTGAGGATGGATCACTGGCCAGAGCTTGCACAGTATGCAATTGAGCTACTGGCCTGTCCTGCATCCAGCGTTCTTTTGGAACGCACATTCAGTGCTGCTGGAGGCTTTGTAACCGATCACAGGGTGTGCCTGTCCACCGACTCGGTTGATCGACTGACCTTCATAAAAATGAATCAGTCTTGGATCACCACCAGCTACTAAGCACCTGATGCTGATGTAACCGAATAATTATTTTTGAAATGTCAGATCCCTTCAAGACTGCCTATGCTGATGCTGAGTGACTATCCTGTTATGCTGCGTGACTATCCTCTTCCTCCTCAATGATCATGCTGATAGCTTGTAAGAACATTTTTGGTTCTGGGCACTGCTACCAGTGGCTAAGGCCCAATTTTTCTACCCCTGTTTAATAGGGGCGTGTAATTAAAATATTTGATGCAATAATTTTCAGCAGGGCTCATTCCTGCATTCCAACTAGAGTATCTGTGAGGGGTTGCAGTGTTGTGGCACCAGCTCCAGTGCCTAAGGCCCAATTTTTCAAAATTTTTGGTTCTGCAGGGGCGTGCAATTCCAATTTTTGACGCAATGCTTTGCTGCAGGGCTTATTCCTGCAATCCAACTAGAGTTTCTGTGAGGTGTTGCAGTGTTGTGGCACCAGTACCTAAGGCCCAATTTTTCTGCCCCTGTTCAACAGGTGCATGTAATTACTATTCTTGATATAATATTTCACAGCAGGGCCCGTTCCAGCGCCCACAAAGAGTAACTATGAGGACTTACAGTGTTGTGGCAAAAGCACCACCACCACCACCACCAAAGGCCAAATTTTCTACCACTGTTCAACAATGGCATGTAATTACAATTCTTGATGTAATAGTTCACAGCAGGGTGTTCCAGCACCCACCAAGAGTAACTGTGAGGGCTTACAGTGTTGTGGCAACACCAACACCTAAGGCCCACATTTCTGCAGAGTATATAGGGCAGGTCCCCTACTTTCAAACATCCAACTTACAAACGACTCCTACTTGCAAACGGAAGGAGACAACAGGAAGTGAGATGAAATCTACCCCGAGGTAGGGAAATTCTCTCCTGTAAGAGTTAATATGGGAAAAACGTGTCTCCTCTGATTCACTGATGCTTTATCACCAATCCTTCACTAAAAACCCCAAATTTTCAAAAAAACATTTGTCATTGGGACAGAAAGTGAGGTGAAATCTTCTGAAGAGGTGCACAGACAGCAAAACAAATGTTACAGGGGTGAGAACCCTTCCCTAAAAAGCCTTTTCCAAAAAGCTTAAAAATTTATTTTTTGGCTGTAACTATACTTTAAAAATGTACCAGTTCAAAATTACAAACAGATTCTACTTAACAACAAACCTACAGTCCCTGTCTTGTTTGCACCGCCTGTATACAGCTGTTCGGAGTATATAGGGCCTGGAGTCCCCATGCCTTTCCTTTTTTTAATTTGGGTGCGGGGTTCCCCTTAATATCCATACAAGACCCAAAGGGCCTGGTAAGGACTGTGGGGGGGTACCCATGTCGTTTGTCTCACTGATTTTCATCCATATGGCCGGGACCACAGCAAGCAGTTTTAAATGACTTTTATTCCTTTAAAAATGACATTTTGTGCAGGGACTGTTCTAAGCACGGGAAACATACGCCACTTTACAGGCATACCATAGACACCCCCCAGGTACGATATTTAAAGCTATATTTCACTTTTTTTTCACTTTAAGCATCATTAAAATCACTGCTCCCGAAAAAAACTTCAGTTTTTAAAACTTTTTTTTACATTGTTACATGCCCCTGCGGCAGGACATGGGTCCCCAAACACTTTTTAGGACAATAACTTGCATATTAGCCTTGAAAATTAGCACTTTTGATTTTGAACGTTCGAGTCCCATAGACTTAAATTGGGTTCTAAAGTTTGAGCAAACTTTTGGTCCGTTCGCAGGTTCTGGTGTCAACCGAACCGGGGGGTGTTCGGCTCATCCCTATTCACCTCCTATGGGGTTTTTAATTCTACTGAAGTCTACTTCCACTCCATTATCAACTTTAGCCATTCTGCATTCATCTTCAGTGTTAAAGGGACCTTCCCAGTTTCTCACCATCATGCCAAAGTGAACTTTTCTTGTTGCTGTACCATCCTCAGGAAATCTTGCTCCTACATAAAAGGACCTCAACCCTGATGTGCACCAACTAGGGCCCCATCAAGCATACAGAAGAGTTTGTTCCTACATTTTGAAGTGATATTAAAGGGGACATTATTATTTGCAAATTCATCTATAGAGTTAAACCCTGTTCCCAGCCATTGAGAACCCAGAAGGGAGTCAAATGTCCTATTTCAGTTCACTTTGGGAAAAAAATCTCAGTGTTGGAATTTAGCGTTTAAACTTTAATCCTGCAGGACATTTGGGTTTGTTTAAAGTGGTACTGTGCTTGATCATTTGGCTAAGCCTTTAAGAGTGTTTAACTTTTGTGTTGTTTATCTTAAATTGTGTTATTTTGTGTTTTAAATCTAGGGGGGTTCTTTTGGCTTAGGTTTTACAGTGGTGTCAGCAGGAGCAGTGCTCACAGATCAGGCTCTGAACAGACAGGAACCCAAAATACTCAGTGGTTCCTAAGCAGTTCACATCCCACTCAATATTCATACCATGAGGTGGGAAAGATTTGAGATCATAGATTCAGCAGGTCTCTAATTTAGAGCTCTCATGTTGGACATTGCTCCCTCTCCAATGTGGAGAGAATCTGTAAATACCCAAAATGAGTGTCCCTTTGGGATTTTTTCCATAATAAAGTGCATAGTGCTTGGATGCACTATGTTTGGGGAACCCAAGTGTTCACTGATCCTAACTTGCATGGTCCTAATGGTCCGGCCCACATATTGTAGGACGCATGGGCACTGTAAAAGATACACAACATGATGAGCAACTGATGAATGTATTAAATATTATACATTATTAAGGTAATAGTAGAGCGGAAGTTGCACACCCTCCTTTCAGTAAGGGAATTAACTTGACACACAGCACAATTCCTACGGGGTAGAAACCTGTAAGATCACCAAAAAGGAAACTTTCTTGGGGTTATCCACAAAATTAGAAGCTAGATGTAATCTTAGGAATGGTACTCCTCAATAAACCACCTGAGGTTTGTCTGTAAGTCTAGGACCTAAAAATTATAGTCTTTTAAAGGACCTTCCAGTGTTGTGTAAAAATGCGATTAATGTCCCGAAATTGGTTAGAATGTCGTAATAAAGGAAAAGCCAAATTGGTTCATATCCCTCTAAATTTTTGGTCTAACCTCTAATAATTTGGTCCTCTCTTGGTCACCAACATCTGATATAATCTTATCCAGATATTTAAGTTTGTACGTCATATCCAAAAAGCTGGATCTCAATACGGAGGACTGTAATCTTCCAGGGTCATACAATCTCAACGCACTCGGAGGAATTGACTCTTTGGGACCGACCTAAGCCAGGATGGGTGATGACAGCTATACTGACTAGGGATGAGCTTCGTGTTTGAGTCGAACATATGCTCGACTCGAACATTGGCTGTTCGCCCGTTCGGCGAATTCCGAACGTTATGGGCCGTTCGCTCCAAATTCGTGTGGCGCTCACGGCCCACAATGCACTGCGATGGCGCAGTGCATTGCTGGCTCATGATTGGCCAAGCAAGCACTGTGACCCCGCATGCTTGGCCAATCACAGCAGCGAGGAGAGCCATGATTGGCCACAGGCAGGATGCCTGTGGCCAATCATAGCTGAGGCTGTGTAGTACATGCCCCACACTATATAAGGCCGCCAGCGTGGCAGCCTTGTGTAGTGTGTTGGCGTCTGAAGCAGTTAGTGGGTGTTCTGTGTACCTTCAACACAGTATACACCGATCGTTATCGGCCGATTTTTCGTTCTTGCTCTTCTGTAGTGGTTGTTGTCTGCGTGCCCTGACCGCAGTATACACCGCTATATTCACCTATATAGCTAGCGATATATCTATCTTTTATAATAGAGCTTGCAGTCAGTGTTAGGAGCTTGTGCGTGCTGTCTACATGCTCTGAACCCAGTATACACCACTATATCCACCTATATAGCAAACTATCTTGCTCATTTTAAATAGAGCTTGCAGTCAGCGGTAGGAGCTTGTGCGTGCTGTCTGCGTGCTCTGAACCCAGTATACACCGCTATATCCACCTATATAGCAAACTATCTTGCTCATTTTAAATAGAGCTTGCAGTCAGCGGTAGGAGCTTGTGCGTGCTGTCTGCGTGCTCTGAACCCAGTACACACTGCTATATCCACCTATATAGCAAACTATCTTGCTCGTTTTAAATAGAGCTTGCAGTCAGTGGTAGGAGCTTGTGCGTGCTGTCTGCGTGCCCTGAACGCAGTACACACCAGGAGAGGCTTTCCAGGAGAGCAGACGTGTGTGGAGGAGCTCTGTAGAGAACCACGGCTGTTTCTGGACAGCCGGCCTTATGGCGTCGGCTAGCCCGGGCTCGGGGCCCTCTTCCCGGCCTGGGTCTCAGACAACCCCCCCTGGGGTGAGAGACCTCTCCAGGGAGGAGAAGCTATTCCTGATCACGCAGTCTGAGTTGATGGACTGGACCTGGGCCCAGCCGGGAGAGGGCCCAAGCAAGCTCCAGAAAAGGAGGGAAAGGGTAAAGGCACTGATACAGAAGGCCGTGGCGGCCTATGTGCAACGTTCAGAGCGACTGGCCGACCTACGAAATCGCAGGGACCGCTCAGCCAGCAGCAAACGTGGCAAATATAGAGAGACCATAGATGGCCTAAAGCGAGAATGCAGGGACCTCTGGCAGCTGCTGGGCGGTCTCTGCGAGCGAGGGAAAGGTGAGAGAAGTTTTCTGGCAGAGGTAAAGAAGGAACTTCTAAGAGCCAGCCAAGAAGGAACGTGGCGGTGAGGTGAAGAAGTGCCCCCCTGAAGTCCCCCCTGAAACCCTCACCTGAAGTAACGGCACAACAGACTCCGGAGGAGGTAACGACTTTTGGAGATGACCAGTCCATGGCCTGTCAGGAGAGTATGCCCCCCGGAGCCGTCAGTGCGGAGGGTCCCCGGATCCCTGTGTTAACATCTGCCATGCCTGAGGCTGCAGTCCAGGTGGATCCGGGTAGGATACCCGATGAAGCACGTGAAGGCTCCGGTGGAGATGCAAGTCGCAGCCAACGAAGCAGGAAGTTGATGGTGGTCCTCACCAGAGAACGGTCGGAAGGGCCAGTGAAGGCCAGTGGTCAGAGGTCCCCGGTGGACAGTGCAGCTCACCCCCCCTCCGGGACCCCCCCAGTGACCTCGGTCGCTCCCACCAGGTCCGTAGAGGTGCAGAGTGAACCGGCCATAATGGCGGCCCCTGCCGCGGCTGCATGGAAGAAGGGGGAGGTGCTGACGGGTACAGACGCAGGCACAGTTTTGGATGGACAGTGCGGACAAACGTCCTCTGCTGACACTGGGAGGAGTGGCGGGATGAGAGCGGGTGCGTCACTTCCGGTACCGGTAGACGCGACCGGAAGTGACCTAGGTGATCTCATCGACTTCCGGGAACCGGAAGTGACGTCCGCGGCGGCCCCGGAAGTCCCGGGAGGGCCCAAAGCGGAAGTGGGGACACCTGAGGTTCAGCTGGAAGGGCCTTTGGTGTCGCTCGTTGGGGGAGGGGAGGCGGTAATGTCGGAGGCCTCCCTGGAGGTAGCAACTCTAGCGTCCTCCGGGGGATCTCTTCCAGCAGGACAGGTATGCTGGGGTGAGTCCCCGATGGGGGAATTGAGGAACGAATGCTCGGCCCTGGAATTTATACGGGAGTTGGAGGGGTCACAGGAGCGGGGTCCTGAGGAAATGGAGGTAACTCCCCCTCAGGATCATGTAGCTGTGGGGGATGCTACTCCTTCCCCCGCGGTAAGGGGTAAGATGCCGGTTGGTGGGGATACGGTGGGTAGAGGTGCTGAGCCAGAGAGTCCGGTCCGTCAGGGGTCTGGCCCTTCCCCCACAGGCCCAGTTTCCATCTTGGGCACACAGGAGGAGGCAAACCTCTTAGGTGCCCTGAAGGCTGGATGCTCATTTGCACAGGTGGCAGGGTCCTCTGTCCCCCTGGGTTCCCTGTACGGCCAGTTTGGCGCCCAGAATTTCCGGGCCCCCCCTGGGGATCAGCCCCAGGGTGCGCAGGCCTGGACGAGGGGTACGGGGGCCCTGAGAGGCGCAGACGGAATGTGGTGCAGCTCAGGTGGGAAGGGACGTCTGCATGTCCCAGCAGGGGTCAGGTCATCGACTATCTGCTGGGGCTGCGCTTTAAAGTTTCGGACTTATTTGCAGTCATACATCCCACAAACTCGAAGGAGTTTGACGTAAGTTTTGTCTCCTTGGTCTCCATGGAGCTTTTCCTGACACTGTACGAGCTCGTCAGGAAGTTAGATCCGTGGAAAAGTTTCCGGGTGATACCTCTTTCGAGGCAGGAGGAGGTAAAAAATGTGCAAAAATAGAAAACTGCGCCAACCCTATACTAATGAAATTAATAATAATAAAAAAAATATATATTAAATTTTTTTTAAATAAAAATAAAAATAAAAAATATGAAATATATTATCAAAATGTGTAAGTGATTATCACAAATGATTATAACAATAAGAACACCTTAAGTGCAAAATAAAACACAGAAATGCATCAAGAAATAGTGTCATAAACAAAAGTCCCATCAGGAAAAGTTCATATGTGAATCTGGATAAACGTTTGTGACACCACAGTGATTCAACACGATCCAAAAGCGCATAAAAGTGCCCGTCACCGTGTATTAGATGCGCTTACCAGAAAATAGGCAAGTTAGGGCGTTTATATATACTCAATGGGTCCCATCAGAAGATATCCTCCTCTTTAGTGGGTCAACTCTTCATCTCATAATAGTGCCCTCCAGATAATAATGATACTTCGTGATCCCAAATGGGGAGCTCAGTAATGCCCAAAAAAGAAAGGAGCTAACATGGCATGATATCGTTTGGATACTTTATTAAAAGAAAAAAGGTAGCACACTTACATGTGTATGGATAATTTACAGCTTGTATAACGGTATAAAAACAGCCGGCCGGCAGAAACAGGAGCCCGTCCTCCTCTCAAACAGCGTGGATAGCGTCACTGCGTGCCCTCCCAGACGCGTTTCGTCACATCTGACGTTGTCAATGGGGAACGGGCAGCGCAGTGACGCTCCACCTCATAAAGATCCTATAGCGTACCAAGCCTCATTCTGAGATGTAAGGCTAGGTCATAACACGCCATTGTAAGTAATGGCAAATAGCCCTGAAACAGGTACCGCTGCTAATGATGCAACGGGACTCCTTATGGTGTAGATCGCTAACAACCTCAACATGGTACAAGTGTATCAGATGTTTAAAAAATGAAAAAAAAGGGAAGAAAAAAAAAGGGGAATTTGTACCTGCTAAAAATAGCATAAAATTCAAGCTTATGCATGTTGGTGCGCCGCAGAGGCACAATGAATATTGCATCAACACCGCATCACATCCCAAGAAAAGGGAAAATGAAATCTAAAAAAGTGAAAGGGAATTAACCCAATAATGGGATAGGCAGCATTATATCCTCCAAGGGAATCAATGTAAAGGAAACATGCTAGATATCATGTGTCCAGCCCATATATAACGATGGTCGCCAAAAATTATAAATAGCCAAAAGGAACCACATTCGTCAAGAGGTCTTATTGCTATATAATGGTCAAAAAAAATGCTATTAAAAAGTATTCCATGCATATAGATTTGCATGAATAATCGCAAGACACCATTCATGCATCTAAATCTAAACTTTTAATTGCATAGGAACAATATCCTGATTAATATCCAAGATTCTATCAGAAAAAGGAAAAAATTAAGAATCCAAGATTTAAAAAAATATGGAATAAAAAACGAATAACTCAAAAATTAAAATATGGAATGTGTAAAGTGTGATATATGTAAAAAATATGAATAAAAAATGAGAAAATAAATATGTATCAGCTAATAATGAAAGTTTCATACATCTAGATTCCCTGACCCAGTCCCACATCTCAGAACCGACAAGGCCAAAAAAGCTATCATAGTACATATGAGAGACAGATTCTACCCCCATGTTACATATGAGAGACAAATTTAACCCCCATATTACATAAAAAATATATATGTGTACATAAATGAGACTATCAACCTAAATAACCAAAAACAGAAATAAATTAGGAATTGTCAATAAAGGCATTGACGTCAGTGTCAATATTAAGTCCAAAAGGGACATAAGTTTTGAGGCGATGAACCCAGGACATTTCAAGTTTTGAAATTTCCCTCACTAAAGAACTGCCCCGCCAGTGGGGCTTGTATTTGTCAATCCCCAAAAAAAGGGTTTTGGAGGGGTCTTTGTTGTGGAATTTCAAATAGTGCTTAGACACAGAATGATTAGGGAAACCGTTAATAATGTTTGTTATGTGTTCATTAAGTCTGACCTGTAGGGGGCGTTTTGTGCGTCCAACATATTGCAGCCCACAAGGGCATTGCAACATGTAGACCACTCCCGTGGTGACGCATGTAATGCACGGTTTGATACTGTGGTCTATTCCAGTAGCTGTACCACGAAAAGTGGTGGTCCGTCTCTGATTGCAGGAATTCAGAGAGCAGACCCTACACTTTCCGCATTTATAAAATCCAGTAAGTTGGTCGAAAAAACCCCTACTCCTAACGGGAGGGTTAACCACATTGGGTGCTAAACGGTTACGTACTGAATGAGCCCCTCTAAAAACCACTTGAGGTTTCTCACTGATCACATTTTTCAAGGTGGCATCACTGCTGACAATATGCCAGTGTTTATTTATCAATTGTTTTATACTCTTCTGTTGAAGAGAGTAAGTGGTTATGAAGGGGACTTTTCCCTGAAAGTCATTTACACGTGGACCCCTTTCAACTAACAGGTCACCACGATCAATGTTAGTCACTTCATTGAGGGTATTGGTCAAAAACTCCTGTGGGTATCCCTTTTCCAAAAATCTAGAAGTGAGTACCTCTGCCTGTGTACGAAATTCCTCTATTCTGGAGCAATTTCGTCTAAGTCTGATATACTGGCTTTTGGGGACTGCTCTAAGCCAAGGAATGTGGTGACAACTATCGATAGGAATGAAGGAATTCCTATCTGTGTCTTTAAAGAATGTCGAAGTGACAAAACGGTCTTCTACCACTGAAATGTTCAGGTCCAGAAAATTGATTCTTACCTGACTCAGCTCATAACTGAGACGGATACCCCTTTCGTTGTTATTCAGAGATTCTAAAAAGTTCCTCAAATCACTCTCCTGGCCATTCCAAAGGAGGAGGATGTCATCTATATACCTAGCCCACAATCCAATTTGAGGTATATTGTGGGCATAGATGACATCCTCCTCCCACTTTGCCATAAAAAGGTTGGCCAGGCTGGGGGCATATTTAGCCCCCATGGCTACGCCCATGATCTGTTTATAGAACTGGCTCCCAAACCAAAAGTAGTTATGGGAAGCCACAAATTGCAAAAGAGACATGATAAAAGATACCTGCTGGGTAGAGAGCCTAGGGTCTCTATCCAGATAGGAATGAACTGCAGCAAAACCCAAATTGTGCGGGATACTCGTATACAGGGAGGCCACATCTGCCGTGACCATCCATGTATCAGGCCCAGCAGACAGATTTTCTAAAAGGTTAATGACATGTCTCGTGTCCTTAACGTAGGAGGGAGTCATTTGAACCAAAGGCTGCAAATAAGAATCAATATATCTGCCCACCCGGGAAGTGATGGAATCAATACCACTAATAATGGGTCTCCCCGGGGGGCAGACAGGGTTCTTATGTATTTTTGGTAGGTAGTATAGGATCGGTGTACGTGGGGCTCTAGGGACCAAAAAATGGCTCTCTTTAGTATTCAAAAAACCGGCTACATGCCCCGCTTTAACTACCTTTTGCAATTCCTTGGTGTAAGTGAATTTTGGATCGGAGGGTAATTTAATATAAGTATTGGTGTCACCCAAAATTCTAAAAATTTCCGCCTCATAATCAGCCCGATCCAACACTACAATGGCGCCACCCTTGTCAGCTGGCCTGATGACAAGATCTTTACTCTCACAAAGAGAGTCCAAACCTTCCTGCAATTCCTTTTTCATTTTGCATCTCTTCACCTCCAATGCATCTAAATCTCTTAAGACAACATCTCTAAAAACGCGTAATGCGGCAGGGAGAGTGCCAGGAGGGTTAAAAAGTGAGGCATTGGCCAAGCCTGAATGGACTACCTGTGGAGCTACATTGTTTGTTGTATTCAGATTAAATGTGTTAGATGATCCCATCATGTATCTTTTGATATTGATCTTCCTCACAAACTTATGTACATCCATATAAGTTTGGAATTTATTTAATTTAGCTGGGGGTACATACTTCAAACCTTTGTCAAGAATTAGTTGTTCAGACTCTGACAAAGATTTTGAGCTCAAATTAAAAATGCCCTTACCGGTTACATTCTGGGCCTTTTTAATTGTTCGGGCTCTCCTCCCCCCTCTGGTTCCTCTCCTCTTTCTCCCAATCTTTTTATGCCTTGAGTCGGTTTGTGAAAACCCCGACTGGTAGGTGCGTTGAGGCCTAAAGGACCCTCGGCCAGTTGTTCTTTATTAGGGACCTGATGGAATTTATTTCTAAAAGGTTCCTGGACTGGGACAAAAGAGGCTTGCGGATTACCATCAGCCACAGGAGCATTAAAGTCACTTAGTGGGAAAAAGGAGTTCCCGGTGGGAATGCCATAATTCCACTCGGAATATCCTCCCATATCATAATAAGGGGAGGGATTATGATCCCAATAACTACCACCCTGTGGGTTCCACCCATCATAATGATTATTAGGGGGACCTCTTCCTCTTGAGTTTGGATATTGTACCCAACCTCTCCCTCGAGGTGGATAATTCATGTTGTGGGGGAGTGTATATTCGACATTCCCATTCGCATGACCATTGTATGGTCTGGATGTACCAAAAGGTCTGGGTTGGCCCCGAAGGGGAAGAGAACCCCTATTGTTACCCCGTCCTCTCCGAGGGGAAGGGTATGCCTGGTTAGTGATGTTCGACTGAACTTTATTTATAGATTGGGGTCTTTTTTGATTCGACGGTTGTGAAGGTGGCCCAGATTGTGGGACTACATCAACTATAGGGCCCACTATTTGTGTGGAACTCACTTCCATGCATTCCTGTATGGGACCTACTTCCAACAGTTTTTTTTGCCATTCGAAGACAATATTGTTGTTGTAATCGGCTAGATCTCTATTATATTTTTTCTTCTTTTTAGCCCTTTGATCTCTATCCTCTTTTTCAAGAATTTTTAATAAGTTCTGTGATTTTTCTTGATAATCTATACTCCCTTTGACTGGAACTAACTTAGTCTGAATTTCTTTTATTTCCTCATCCAAATTTGATAATTTAGAGGTTTTTCTACCCACCAGAAATCTTAAAAAGGAGACACCTGCCTCATTAAAATATTTGAACCATTCCTCTAAATGTGTGTCACCTTTCTGAGGTGCTACCTCCCACCTCAAACTCCTAGGGACCATTGCATGTCTAATGTAAGTTTCCAGATAAGCAATGTCCCATTTGGTGTGATTTTCGGAGATCATGAGGTTTTTTAATCTCATGAAACTTCCTCCCAAATCATCTTCGTCATCTCTATAGAGTTCAAAAACTCCATCGATGTTCACCACCTTAGTAGCTCTAAAGTCAAAAATATCCATAGAGAATATATGCAAGAACCCAATAAAGGGTATTAATAACCCAGCAGCAGTAAAAAATATCAGAACAGTGCAAATGGAAAAAATATACCGCGCTAAGTAAAAAACATAAATACAAATAAACTATATGTGAAACAGGCTGCAGAAATAGATGTGATATAACACCCAACAAATATGAAAAAACAGAAAACTGCGCCAACCCTATACTAATGAAATTAATAATAATAAAAAAAATATATATTAAAATTTTTTTAAATAAAAATAAAAATAAAAAATATGAAATATATTATCAAAATGTGTAAGTGATTATCACAAATGATTATAACAATAAGAACACCTTAAGTGCAAAATAAAACACAGAAATGCATCAAGAAATAGTGTCATAAACAAAAGTCCCATCAGGAAAAGTTCATATGTGAATCTGGATAAACGTTTGTGACACCACAGTGATTCAACACGATCCAAAAGCGCATAAAAGTGCCCGTCACCGTGTATTAGATGCGCTTACCAGAAAATAGGCAAGTTAGGGCGTTTATATATACTCAATGGGTCCCATCAGAAGATATCCTCCTCTTTAGTGGGTCAACTCTTCATCTCATAATAGTGCCCTCCAGATAATAATGATACTTCGTGATCCCAAATGGGGAGCTCAGTAATGCCCAAAAAAGAAAGGAGCTAACATGGCATGATATCGTTTGGATACTTTATTAAAAGAAAAAAGGTAGCACACTTACATGTGTATGGATAATTTACAGCTTGTATAACGGTATAAAAACAGCCGGCCGGCAGAAACAGGAGCCCGTCCTCCTCTCAAACAGCGTGGATAGCGTCACTGCGTGCCCTCCCAGACGCGTTTCGTCACATCTGACGTTGTCAATGGGGAACGGGCAGCGCAGTGACGCTCCACCTCATAAAGATCCTATAGCGTACCAAGCCTCATTCTGAGATGTAAGGCTAGGTCATAACACGCCATTGTAAGTAATGGCAAATAGCCCTGAAACAGGTACCGCTGCTAATGATGCAACGGGACTCCTTATGGTGTAGATCGCTAACAACCTCAACATGGTACAAGTGTATCAGATGTTTAAAAAATGAAAAAAAAGGGAAGAAAAAAAAAGGGGAATTTGTACCTGCTAAAAATAGCATAAAATTCAAGCTTATGCATGTTGGTGCGCCGCAGAGGCACAATGAATATTGCATCAACACCGCATCACATCCCAAGAAAAGGGAAAATGAAATCTAAAAAAGTGAAAGGGAATTAACCCAATAATGGGATAGGCAGCATTATATCCTCCAAGGGAATCAATGTAAAGGAAACATGCTAGATATCATGTGTCCAGCCCATATATAACGATGGTCGCCAAAAATTATAAATAGCCAAAAGGAACCACATTCGTCAAGAGGTCTTATTGCTATATAATGGTCAAAAAAAATGCTATTAAAAAGTATTCCATGCATATAGATTTGCATGAATAATCGCAAGACACCATTCATGCATCTAAATCTAAACTTTTAATTGCATAGGAACAATATCCTGATTAATATCCAAGATTCTATCAGAAAAAGGAAAAAATTAAGAATCCAAGATTTAAAAAAATATGGAATAAAAAACGAATAACTCAAAAATTAAAATATGGAATGTGTAAAGTGTGATATATGTAAAAAATATGAATAAAAAATGAGAAAATAAATATGTATCAGCTAATAATGAAAGTTTCATACATCTAGATTCCCTGACCCAGTCCCACATCTCAGAATTGTAAGTAATGGCAAATAGCCCTGAAACAGGTACCGCTGCTAATGATGCAACGGGACTCCTTATGGTGTAGATCGCTAACAACCTCAACATGGTACAAGTGTATCAGATGTTTAAAAAAAGGTAAAAAATGTGACTGTACTGGTCAGGAATGAGTCCCTCCCCCCTGAGGGCATTGCGACCTGGCTGACGCGGTACGGGCAGCTCCAGACAGGGCTGAGGAAAAGTTTGGACGAGCGCGGGGTTTGGACAGGTGCGTGGTTGGTCAGGATCCGGCTCAAGCGCCACAATAATACCGCGGCGCATGTACCTGGCAGCACCTTTATAGGTAGAAACCGGATTCTGGTCTTCTACCCTGGACAGCCCTGTCGCTGTTTCAAATGCGGCAGTCCCGCGCACCTCAGTGCGGACTGCACAATGCCCCGCTGTGTGAGGTGCAATGGCTTCGGCCATTCACCTGAGGGTTGCAGGCTTATTGTCTGCAACCTCTGTGGTGAAATGGGACACCCCTTTAGTCGATGCCCCAAGGCGTTCAGGGGGTGCCATGCTGAAGGGAGTGCCCCAGGCCTGGAGGGTGAGAGGGGGCCCTAGACAGAGTGGGGATCCCAGCCCCTCAGGGTCACAGAGGGAGGGTTCCCCCCTCCCTCAAAGGGTTAGACCCCCCTCCCTCAAAGGGTTAGACCCCCCAGGCACGGATCAAGGGCAGGAACTGGCATAGTGAAGGAGCCGGCAAGTTCTCCGGCCCCGTCTGATTCTGTGTCAGATGGGGCAACAAAACCACCTGGAAAGCTGGCCAAGGTGAAAAAGCCCTCGCCCAAAAATCCCCCTCCCCCTCCCGCTGTTTCCCCCCCCATCCTCCTCCCTTTCCCCCGCCCCCTTTCCCCTCTCCCCCCCCTGGTCTCCCCCTTCCCAGTTTCCCCTTCTTCTCCTTTGCTGACCTCCCCCCCTCCCTTCAGTAATTAAATCTACGGGTAAGCTGCACCCACCCCTGGATCAGGCGGCTCTACTAATGCCCCCTCCGGCCTCTTCGGTGGTCATGAGTGGTCGGCAAGCTGGTACAGGGGAGGTGGCCCCGATGGACATCTCAGGGCGGGTAAGGGGGTTAATAAGAGGCTTAAAATGGAAGTAAACCCTTCCAAACAACTTTGACCTACAGGTAAGCCTAGATTAAGGCTTACCTGTAGGTCCAAGTAATATCTCCTAAACCTATATGGTTTAGGAGATATTTGCCCGAAAATGGGCACCGCTGTCTACGGCGCATGCGCCGTAGACAGCGGCGCGCATGCGCACTAAATGCGGCAAGTCCAAGAATGGATTTGCCAAATTTGTCGACTCCCGTGCGCATGCGCGGGAGTGACGTCATCGCGGCCTCGCCGTATGACAGCGGCGGAGCTGCGAGGCGCGACTCCCGTGCGCATGCGCGGGAGTGACGTCATCGCGGCTTCGCCGCTGTCATTGGTCGGAGCTGCGAGACGCCACCAGCAAGATGGACGCGGCGGACTACAGGGATCAGCGGCGACTTCGCTGGCTCCTGTGTCAGGTAAGTGACACATAATGAGCTACTATGCGATGCATAGTAGTCCATTATGCTTTACCTTTGCAGGGAAAAAAAGAGGAAGTAAACCCATCAGGGTTTACTTCCTCTTTAAGGAGATCTCCAGTGGGAGGTCCGACGAGGAGAGTGGGAGGGAACCTCCCAAAGTGGGATGGGAGAAAAAAAACAAAAAAAAGAGGAAGAGGAAGAGTTCGGGGAAGGAGGGTGGTGAGGACCCCCAGCCCAGTACTAGTTCAGGGGCAGGGGGGGTTCCTCACTGGCCCTATGGAACAGATTCGGAATCCTTTTCTCCTCGGACTCCGAGGAGGATTGATTCTTTTAGAAATGCAATATAGAGAGGAACGTAAACTTCAATCACTAAGGATGGCGGTACCCGCTCCAATACGCCTTGCGACCATTAATGTCGCAAGTGTGCGTTCTGCGGTGGCTAGATTTTCAGCCTTTGATTTTCTCGGTTGAAGCCGACATTTTGTTTTTGCAAGAGACCTGGCTGGCATCTGTGGCAGAGATGCACCTAGCAAAGAGGGAGTGGAGACATGGGCCCTCCCTCTGGTCTCTTGCGGCTGAGCCCTGCAGTGGTGTTGCTGTCCTTTTTAAGACTGGTTCGGTGGCTTGTTGACGAGTGATTGAATTCGAAATCGGTAGGTGTTTGATTGTGGACGCAGTCGTGAGAGGGGAATCCCTCCGCCTCATCAATTTTTATGGACCTCAGTCCCAGAGGGGGAGGAAGGACCTTCTTACGCTGCTGAAACCATAACTGTTTACATCCCAGCAGGTGGTCTTTGGTGGTGACTTTAACATGGTCACCAGGTCAAAGGACCGGGCAGGCACCTCAGGCCCTCTGGAATATGATAGTATCTTTTTGAATAGAATAGTGAGGGAAGCTGGGTTGGTGGATGTGCACGTTCGCCACTTCCCCAACCTCACTGGTTTCACATATTCCAGAGGTAGTTGTAGGAGTAGGTTAGATAGGTTTTTTTTGAAGGAGGACTCCTGCGCTGCATGCGGTTGAGTTCTCTGATCACCGTATGGTGTCGGTCACTCTGAATGTGGCGGACACACCTCAGAAAGGAAGGGGCCTGTGGCGACTAAACAGGTCGCTACTTGAGGACCCTGAAATCAGATCGGCCTATGAGGACTTCTTTTTAGAACAAGCCTCGCTCCTTGAGAGCGGCTGCTCCCGCCAGGAATGGTGGGAAGTGGTGAAGAAGAGGTCGGAGGGCTTCTTCCGGGAAGTCTCGGGCCGTCGAGCAGCATCCCGGGTATCAGGCCTACCAGAAGTTACGCAGGCAGCTAGATTGCTTGGTTTCTGATGGTGGCCCTCATGACCAGATCTCGGATCTGAAGCTCCAGATGAAGGAGTGTCAGTATGACCGTCTCGCCTCCCTGGTGCTGGAGAGGGATTACGGGAAGTTCACCAACCCGGATCCGTACAAAAGCTGTGGGGACGCGGTGAGTGGGAAGGTCATACATGGACTGAGAGATCCCTCGGGTTCCGTGGTAAGGTCCAAGACAGGCATCCTGGGGATCATCAGAGCCCATTTTTCAGACATCCTTCGGAAGAAGCCGTTGGATCTGAGGAGAGCCAAGAAATTTCTTGACGGGACTCCACTTGAGGTGGGGTCTGACCCCCTGGACTCCTTGGTGGAAGAGATCTCAGTGGCCGAAATTGAGCAGGCTATTGACTCGTTGTCTCTAAAGAAGTCGCCGGGGCCTGATGGGTTCACGGCAGAATTTTATAAAACCTTTAAGAGCCTTTTGGCTCCTCGTCTGAGGGAGGTGTTCAGTTAATGTTTGGCATCTGGCCTGCTCCCTCCCTCGATGAGAAGGTCGGCTTTGATCCTTCTGTCCAAGGGGAGGGATCTGTCCGTGGTGGAGAATTGGCGCCCTATCGCCCTTCTCTCCACGGATAGAAAGATTCTGGCAAAGATTTTGTTTATGCGTATGTCTGCTGTTGCAGGCGAGCTACTGTCTGCCTCCCAGCACTGCACAGTTCCCGGCCGTAGCACCTTTAGTGCAGTCCTTAACGTCTGGGAGGCTGTGGAGAGGTGCAGGGCAACGGGTGACGGGCAGTATCTGCTGGCGTTAGATCAGGCGAAAGCTTTTGATCGGGTAGACCACGAGTACCTCTGGCTTCTCCTGGGTAGATACGGCCTGCCTGATCAATTTATTGATTGGCTCAGGACTTTGTACAGAGGGGCCGAGAGCTTCCCTCTGGTTAATGGTTGGGTGGGTCCTACCTTTCCGGTGGACTCTGGTGTTAGGCAGGGCTGTCTGCTGAGTCCCCTGCTCTATGTCTTCGCAGTCGACCCCTTCGTAAGAAGGCTAGACTGTGGGCAGCTGAGGGGGGTCCTGACGGAGCCCGGCAGTGGCCCGGATAAGGCGGTGAAGGTGGTGGCCTACGCGGACGACGTCTCGGTGGTAGTGGCTAGCCGAGAGGAGGCCCAGCTTGTGGAAACACAGATTGGAGGCTACTCCGAGGCGTCTGGTTCGTTGGTCAACTGGGACAAGAGTGAAGCTCTCTGGTTGGGAAGGGAGGGTGAGCAGTTTACCCTCCCGGACATTTTTCCCCCGCCCTGACCAGAGGTTAAAATCTTAGGCATTTATTTCGGCCAGGGTGATTATCCCAAGCTAAATTGGGAGCGCAGGCTGGTAAGTGCCACCCAGAAAGTTAACGCCTGGAAAGGCTGGAAGCTGTTGTTGAGGGAAAGGGTGAGCCTGGTTAAAACCTATTTGCTTCCCGAGTTCCTCTATGTCAGCTACGCATGTCTGTTGCCAGAGTCACTCTATGCGCGGGCCTGCGGTCTGTTTTTCCTGCTTCTGTGGGGAAACAGACTGAACCTGATAAAAAGGGAGGTCACGTATCGACGGAGAGGGGAGGGCGGGAAAACCCCACGGTTTTCTTTACTGTGGTGTTCCTGAAGTTCAATCTGCAATCCATTTTTGTGGACGAACCCTCTCTGTGGGAACGTTTGGGCAAGAATTGGTTCCTGGTGTTCCTGAGTAGGTGGGAGGGGGGCGGTCGCCCGGGTGACCTTCGGAGGTCCCATGGGTACCTCCCCGCCTATGTCCCAACCGCCCTGAAGGTACTAAGGTGGTGGAGGATAAGGGCCTTAGAGGTAGGCTCCCTGGACCGGCGTGAGCTGTACCAGAGGGTCATGGCCTCGGACGTTTTGAGACCACTGGCCTTGAGGGACTGTCCAGACAGGGTTCTCAGGGAGGGACTAGCCCTCCTGAATTCCAAGAGAATTCCTGCCAAGTTCTGGGATCTCGCATGGAGGGCGTTCCATGGACGACTCTATGTGAGATCGAACTTGAAGTACCGGAGCCTAGAGGACAGAGGCTGTCCTCGCCCTGAGTGTGGTGGGGTGCTAGAGACCATGGACCACTTTTTGGTCGACTGCCCTTTCAATTTGGGGGTTCTGGGGGAGGTTGGAGATGCCATCGGCTATCCCCGTCTCCAGGCCCTTGCCTATCCTGAGAGGGTGTACGGTGACTTCAGAGCCCGGAGGGGTTTTGTGTTATCATCACTGTATTTAGTTAGTGTCATATGCCTTTACTACACTTGGCACGCTCAGTGTTTAGTGTCCACTAGGGGCAAGTTCCTGCCCATGCATGAGGTGGCGGGTGATATTGTTCGGGAATTGGGTAAGGTGAGGTTTCTTGAGGGGGAAAGAATGGGTAGGGAAAGGTGTGCTAGGTTGTGGAGAGGGTTCTCTTTCCGGCCACCTTGATGATCTCCCCCTTCTTTTCCTTAGGTGGAGGTCTGTCTGTCCTTTCACCCCCTTTTTTTTAGCTTTTGGGCAACTTAATCTTAAAAACATGGTATGCACCGTCAGTTATAGGGGATATGTAATAAAATGTACATAGTTAGAATAATGTTGGAAATTGTTTGGATAGGCTACTGTTTTTCTTATAAGTAGTCCAGATGATCATGGGGCTAGGGGTCGTCCGATATGGGCCCTCTTTCCCCCCCCCCTTTTTTTTTTTTTTAAATGGACTTTACCTTCACTATGAAGGGGCAGTTTGGATAGATTCTGTCTGTCTAAAAACATTTGTACGAGTTGTTCTCTTGTTCTTTTTTTGCTCAAGTATGAGTCTTTCTTAAGTTCTTGATTATGTAAATGGGTAGCAGTTTTATTTTAATAAAAATCTCCACCTATATAGCAAACTATCTTGCTCGTTTTAAACAGAGCTTGCAGTCAGCGGTAGGAGCTTGTGAGTGCTGTCTGCGTGCTCTGAACCCAGTATACACCGCTATATCCACCTATATAGCAAACTATCTTGCTCGTTTTAAATAGAGCTTGCAGTCAGCGGTAGGAGCTTGTGCGTGCTGTCTGCGTGCTCTGAACCCAGTATACACCGCTATATCCACCTATATAGCAAACTATCTTGCTCATTTTAAATAGAGCTTGCAGTCAGCGGTAGGAGCTTGTGCGTGCTGTCTGCATGCCTCCAGCACAATATACACTACCCAATTGCTGTTTTTCCCAACTCCCTTCAGGCCATTACCATGTCTGAAAGGCCAGCAAGGAGAGGCAGACAGGAGCGAGCCGATAAAAGAGGGCAAGCAGGCTCTGTGTCTAGAGACAACAGTGCTGGTCGTGAATGCGGTGCATCGTCATCATCAGCACGTGGCCATGGGACACGCTTGTCCTTCTTTTCGGCAGCTGGACATGTTGAGCCGCAACATGCCAACGACTTGGTAGAGTGGATGACCAAGCCCTCTTCATCCTCCTCATCCTCTCTCACCCAGTCTCAGGGTACTAGCAAAGCAGCTGCCAACGCATCGTCTTCCCTCCTCTCAATGTCATCATCAGTGACTCCTTCCCTAAACCCACCACGTCCTCCTGAGGAGTCTCCTGAACTCTTTGAGCACAGTGTTGGGTACATGCTCCAGGAGGATGCCCAGTGTTTTGTAGGCTCTGATGATGATACTCGGCTAGAGGAAGGCAGTAGCGTGAATGCAGAGAGAGGGGATGCTCAAGAAGGATAGCAATCTGGCAGTCATGTTCCACAAGCTGCAGCATACTGCCAGGTTTGCTCCAGCGATGAAGAGGGAGGGGATGATGAGGGCACTGACTCCACGTGGGTGCCTGGTAGGAGAGAGGAGGAGAAGGAGGAGGAGAAGGAGGAGGAGACACATGTCCAACGAGGCAGGATGCCCTCCGGGGGCCAGCTTAGGGGCAGCACACCGACTGAATCACACCGCAGAGCTCCGCCTGTGCAGGGCGCTGCCTCTGCGCGTTATTCTAAAAGTTCTTTGGTGTGGGCCTTTTTTGAGACGAGTGCATCAGATCGCACCGCTGCTATTTGCAACATATGTCTCAAGCGTATCTCGCGTGGCCAAAACATCAGCCGCTTGGGCACCACATGCTTGACCAGACATATGTTGACCTGCCATGCAGCTCGTTGGCAAGCGTACCTCAAAGACCCACACCAAAGAACAAAGCGGACCTCTCCTTGCTCCTCATCAGCTGGGATCTCCAACCCCACTAGACCTTCAGTCCTCTCTGAAACCTGCTCCGAGAGGAATGAAGGTGTAAAATTAGGTGTGTCACAGCCAAGTGCTTCCGTGCACTCTGCTAGCAGTACACCCACGTCCGATTATAGCAGGCAAATGTCCCTGCCCAAGCTGCTGGACCGGCGAAAGAAGTTCACTCCCAGCCATCCACATGCCCAGCGGTTGAATGCTAGCTTGGCTAAATTGCTAGCACTTCAACTGCTGCCTTTTCAGTTGGTAGACTCGGCCCCCTTCCGTGAGTTTGTACAATGTGCGGTTCCTCAGTGGCAGGTCCCCAAACGCCACTTTTTCTCACAGAAGGCGATTCCGGCTCTCTACCGGCATGTCAGCGGTAAGGTGCATATTACCGCTGACTCATGGTCCAGCAGGCATGGACAGGGACGTTACCTGTCTTTCACGGCCCATTGGGTCACTCTTCTGGCAGCTGGGAAGGATGCAGGACAAGGTGCAGTAGTGTTGGAGGTTGTTCCGCCACCACGCCCCAAAAATGCTACTATTGGTTGTGACACACCTCTCTCCTGCACCCCCTCCTCTTCTTCTTCCTCCATGGCCTCTTCCAGTGCTCTGTCCTCAGAACCAGCGGTGCTCCGTAGGCATTCCAGGGGCTA
This sequence comes from Lithobates pipiens, assembly GCF_037356315.1. NCBI lineage: Eukaryota > Metazoa > Chordata > Amphibia > Anura > Ranidae > Lithobates > Lithobates pipiens. Next base: position 135,235,132 of record NW_027507785.1, read on the forward strand.
CGCAAGTACGCAGGCAAAACTATGCCATGCCGTGCTTGCTCTGGTTTGTTTGGGGGACAGGAGCCACACTGGGGCGGATGTTTTGTCAGCTCTGCAGGGGCAGGCCGAGAGGTGGTCGACGCCACGCCAGCTTAAGCCAGGAATGGTGGTTTGCGAACCTCCTCTCTGCCCTCCGACAGGGACAACTGACCCATGTGCCCTGTGTAGCTCACGTCCTTAACCTGGTGGTGCAGTGGTTCTTGGGCAGGTACCCCGGCTTACAGGATGTCCTGAAGCAGGCCAGGAAAGTCTGTGTGCATTTCCGCCGATCATTTAATGCCTGTGCTCGGCTGGCTGAGCTCCAAAAGGAGTTGAACCTGCCCAAGAACCGCCTTATATGTGACATGCCCACCAGGTGGAACTCAACGTTGGCCATGCTGCAGCGGCTGCACACGCAGCAGAGGGCCATCAATGAGTACCTGTGCGACTACGGCACCAGGACAGGGTCAGCGGAGCTCGGTTTTTTCTCACCACGCCAGTGGGGCATGATCAGGGATGCATGCACTGTCCTGTCACCATTTTTTTTAACAAAAGTGAACTTTATTCGAACAAAGAAAAAACATACAGGTTAGCTCCAGGCATACATTACGTCAATAAAATATCCATGTACATACATCAATCAGGATACAATTCACTAGATAATGGGCATATGTCAGATCCGTGCATAGAATTATTAAATCTTCTACACCAAATTGAACGGCAATTGGTAAGGGGAATGGGGGGGGGGAGCAGTGGAGGGTACCAGTAGGGGGAGGGGGGGGGAGATGCAATGCAGGGTCCCAGAAGCGTAGGGAGACAGTACCAGGGAAGAGGAAATGCGGAGGGGGCCAGGAAAGCAGGAGAAGGGCAAGGTTGAGCCACAGGCCCATCCAAGGGAAAAAGGGGGGAGGGGGGGGGAAGAAAGGGGGGGAGGAGATAGGGGACAGGGAAAGGGCCATCCGGGGAACAAGTAACAGTCACCAAACGCACGTCCCACGTTCCCTGTCGGTGGATCCTCAATCCCCCTCTGGGTCAGGGGGAGACACCACCAACGACAGGGACCCCCACGAGTTTATCCAAGAGGACCAGACCTTGTCAAATTTTTGTGGACAATTTCAATTGATATATGTAATTTTGTACAGCGGCAAAACAGCAATCAAGGTATTTCTCCAGGCGGTGACGGTGGGCGGGAGCTCAGACCTCCATTTCAATAACACCTCCCTTCTAGTGTAGTAAGTAGCAAAGGCCACAAATAGTCTCCCATACTTCCCCACAGCCTGGTCATCCACCACATTCAAAAGCATAAGTTCTGGCTTCAACTATAGAGAGCTCTCAACAGTCTGATTAATATCAGTCAGAATCTGTTCCCAGTACGTTTGTAGCTCCGGGCAGGACCACACCATATGCATAAAGGTGGCCTCCTAACTACCGCATCTAGCACACGCGGGGGATCTATCGCTATATATAACCGCCAATCTCTGCGGCGTATAATAGGCCCGATGCAAAAACTTTAACTGTATAAAACGGTCTCTAGCCGATATCAAGGTTGATACATAGGAGGAGACACAAGACTCCCAATCGTCTTCCCCCAGGGACGGGATGTCCCCCTTCCATTTGGTGTATAGCCGGGGCAGTCTAGGCGACTTAGAGACCATCAGGTGAAAGTAGAGTGTGGATAGGGGGGCCAGTAGAAGCTTAGCAGTCAACAACGTCTCCACCGGATCCTTCCCAAGAGTCACCCCATCCGGGAACTGATGCTGAAAGGCATGCCTCAGCTGCAGAAACCGGAAAAACATCCAGTTCGGCAGATCAAATTTAGCTTTGAGTTCCGGGAACGTACCCAACCTACCCCCTATCACTACATGTTTTAATGTGACTATCCCCCTCCTAGCCCACACCTGTGGGTCTGGGATACTCCGAAAATGAGACAGATTCGGATTACCCCACAGGGGCATGTGGGGGAAGACTACACCAGGAATCCGATGGATCATCCCCACCCGGCTCCACACCCGAACCGTCGTAGGATGCGCTCCGACTCCTCGATAAGGTAAGTTGCTTAGAGCTGCGTAAGACCCCAGAATCGCAGCTTCCAGAGTCACCGCTGGATTGTCCCTCGGCTGCGAAAACCACCACCGGCCAGTAAACAACACCGCCGCCCAGTAGTAGCGCTGGAAGTCAGGAAGGGCGAGCCCGTCCTGCCCAACTGCTAGCTGCAGGGTGGACAGTGCCAATCGTGGCACCTTGCCCAGCCACACAAAGGAGGTGATTATAGATCTTATCTTGTTAAAATAGGCCACCGGGATCTCAATCGGGCTATTTCTAAAGAGGTAGAGAAACTTCGGCAGGTAAACCATTTTAATAAGGTTCACTCTACCCACCGGGGTCAGGGGCAGCGCCTTCCAGTCCATGCATCGCTTGGAAAAAATGGGCCAACAGCGGGTTCAGGTTAAGCTCCATATACCTAGCCGGTGGACCACCCATCCATATCCCTAAGTATTTAAAACTTTCCACCCAGACCAGCGGGTTCTGCAGAATGGGCCTAGGCCCGGAGGGGCTCAGAGGGTAGATTAAGGACTTCTCCCAGTTGACTTTAACACCCGAGTATGTCCCAAAGTCATCAACTAACCGCAGAGCCGCAGGGAGCGAGGAAGAGACCTCCGTTAGATACAGAATAGTGTCATCCGCATACAAGGATATCTTCTCCTCTACCACTCCCACCCGAATTCCCCGAACCGTGGACGCATCACAGATTTTAGTGGCTAACGGCTCCACTGCCAGGGCGAAAAGCCCTGGCGACAGCGGACAACCCTGTCGGGTGCCCCTTCCCAGGGGGAAGGTCCACGAGAGGGAGTTGTTAGTGCGTATACGAGCGGTCGGTGAGGCATATATAAACTGCAGCCACTGAACAAACACAAGTCCAAAACCAAATTTGTGAAGGACAGCGCAGAGGTAATCCCATTCTACCGAGTCGAAGGCCTTCTCGGCGTCCAGGGACACCACCACCCCAGGGCTGTCCTCCTGTGCTCTATCCAAATGCATCAGCAATCTGCGTATGTTAATGTCAGTCCCTCTGCCTGGCATGAACCCGGACTGGTCCGGGTGAACCAAAGCTGTGATTACTGTGTTCAGGCGGCCCGCCAGAACCTTCGCCAGGATTTTCAGATCTACATTCAGGGGAGATATGGGCCTGTACGAGGAACACAGTTCAGGATTCTTGCCAGGCTTAGGGAGGACTATAATAACCGCCTCTGACATTGTCCCAGGGAGCACCCCATCATCTCGCGCCCTCAACAGGACCTCTCTAAAGATAGGTAGAACATCTTCCGCGTAATATTTAAAAAACTCCGCAGGGAACCCGTCCGGGCCTGGCAATGATTTGACAGCTCTTTGGACTTCTGACAGTGTCAGGAGGCTATCCAGAGTTTCCCTCGCCGTGTCAGTAAGACACGGCAGGTCCACTTGAGCCAAGTAGAGACCCAGTTCCTCCTCCGTATACCGAACTCTAGAGCTATAAAGCTCTTGATAGTAAGAGGCAAATCTAGCATTGATCAGAGACGGATCAGTTAGAATTTCCCCATCAGGTGCCTGCATGCGCAAGATCGTGAGAGGAATGCTCCCTAGACAGCCAGGCCAACAGTCTACCATTGCGCTCACCCTGCTCAAAAATTCTCTGACTCTGATGGAGTAAGCGGATTTTTGTAGCGGAGGCCCGTATAAGTTCAACATCTCTCAGAGCTTCCCTGAAACAGGAGTAGGTCTGAGGCGTTCGATCCCGAACATAGCTAGACTCCAAGAGTTGAACCCTGTCCTCAGCCTCCTGAAGGCCCCTCCTAGCTTCTCTACGAACCCCACCAATGCGCGCCTGCAAGTGCCCGCGCATACAAACTTTGAAGGCATCCCAGGTATCCGGAATGGGGACATCTCTATCCCGCGTGCTCCAGAAAGCAGCAATATCCGCCCTACCCGGTACAGCTATCCGTGGGTCAGTAAGCCAGAACCTGGAGAGGCTCCAAAGACTCTCCGAGGGGGGACAGGACAGTTCCAGCGTCAGGGAGACCGGGGCATGGTCCAAGACCCCCCTGGGTAAAATGGAGATATCCCGCACCTTAGAAAGGACAGGACCCCCCGAGTACACCAGGTCAATCCTGGAAAAAGTCTTGTACGTCGCTGAGTGACAGGTGTAAGCCCTCAGCTGGGGGTGTCGCCAACGCCAGACGTCAGTGAGGTTAAACACTTCGGCCCATGCCCCCAGCGCCGAGGGAGCGCCGGAGGGCTGCGACATTCTGTCCATTGCGGGATCCGGGACCATGTTAAAGTCCCCCATCAGCAGGATATTGTCCGTGCCATATTGCGTGAGTTTTGTCACAATCTGGTACAATAAAGACACCGAGGCCGGTGGAGCCAGGTATAACCCCACCAACACCACCTCCAGTGACATAATACTAGCATAGACAATGACAAATCTCCCCATCGGGTCCACCTCCAGGGCTAAAAGTTGAAAAGCTAGAGATTTACGGATAAGAATAATCACTCCCCTCGCTAGATTCGAATAGGTCGAGTGATAGGAGTGTCCCACCCAATTTCTGCGCAAACTCAGAACTCTGCTTCCTATTAGGTGTGTCTCCTGCAAAATACAGACGTGGGGAGAATGCTTTTGCAAAAACTGGAACACTAGTGACCTCTTAATCTTAGAGTTCAGTCCCCTGGAGTTCCAGGATACAATTTTACAGGAAGACATTAAGCTCCACATACCATTCCTCAGGTCTAGATCGAGCACCCGCCACACCGCCACTTTGTATCCGCTGCAGTACAGTTTCAATGGAAGACATAAAACAGTAATGACATATAACAAGCTGACTCATACAAACACCAACATGTTGGAATAAAACAATAACCCCATCACCAACCCCCCCACCCCGCCACCCCCCGCCCAACCCGGAGGGGGCTTCACTCCCAAACCAAAAAGGGACAACAGGCCCCCGTGGGGACGTGCACTGCAAGAGGGCACCAGAGAACCGTCCTCTGGTAAACAGTACATGGAGCGGGTATCGGAGTCCGGCAAGTCATTGCAAACGTTTCTCCCTTCCGAGACCGGGGGCATGTGGCTTAGATTTCAAACTTGGAAAGGGGAATGGAAGGGCATGAGGGCCACCCACCCTCAAGACGGCCAACACGGCCGGAAACCACAGATCCAATAGGCCAGGGGTACTGCGACATAGGGGCCTCAGGGATCATCTGGCTCAGCCGAGCAAGTGCTAAAGTTCGGAGACCAAGCAAACCCCAATTGGAGCTAAACTAGACCGGATCGCCCCTCACCAGGTAGCAGTCAACACGTCTCCCACCCCACCAGAACTCCCAGATAAGCAGGATAGCAGGAGATGTCTGTGTAACTGGCAGGGTGGCCATCAGATGCAGCGTGCTGGCAAGTCAAGGGGGACTAGCTGGGCAAGGGTGGTAAGAAGTCTGTCGAAGATAAAGTGTAAGCGCTCAACTTATATGTATGTGTTTTTTATGGTGATCATATGTGTTCCTGTGTCTCAAAGTGTATATAAGATAACCCCCAAAAAAAAGGGGAATATTACAGTTTTGCGACAAAAAATTACTATAAAGTTATCTATAAGTATATATGTGAAAACCAAAAATGGGGACTGTGTGAGTAAAAATTATCCCAGTGAAAAGGAAACCAAACAATAACTATAAATATATGCAAGTATTACTAATAATAATGAAAAAAGTCCATAAACAAGCATATAGTTCATATGGGAATGTGCAAGGTATCAATCCAAACGTGTTGTGCTGACAGCCAGGATTCTGTGATATTATAACCAAAGAAGATGATATTTCACCCTGTGACGGTCCCACCACCTTATAGGGTACAGGCTTACCGGATCTGGATGACCCTAGCAGACATACGTCTCAGGGGTCAATCAAAGCTTATGGTCCTAGCCAAGGATTGGATGTATCAATCGTGCCGTGTACGATCCCCACAAACGACTAGATGTAATCACTGTTCTTCATATGTATATACAAATCCGACAACAACTCAGGCATGGAAGATGAAGAAACAAAGCCAACATGGCATAATAACGTTTTTAAAAAAGACCTTTAATAAAAAATGTTCTCAAACTCACATTTCCAGGGTGAATAGTAAAGCATGTCAGAGAAAAAAAAAAGTGGCAGTAGCGGAGTCCTCCCGACGCGTTTCGACCTATAGGTCATCATCTGGGGTGGGCTCCTGCTACTGTCATACTGCCTTATATAAGTACTTACACAATGAAATGATACAATTACCCCAAGTGTCACAATCATGCCCACTTCCGGTTTTCTAAAATGGCGGACGGGCGTGCGTTCCACGCCTCTATTGTTATGCGTTCCACCCATGTATCCAATCTATTTAGGCCTGGAGGGCATGGTTAGAGATAGTAATAGCTCAACTTCCGGTTAGAATGGAAATGGCAGTATGGCGTGCGTTCCACGCCTCGACTAGTATGCGTTCCACCCATTCACAATGAAGTGTGATAGAAAAAAAGGAGGAAGGGGACTTACTTAATATAATAGTGTGACGACTAGCAAAAAAGAGGGGGCCATCCCCCTATATAAGTGTTCGTTTATTACAACTCATAAAAGGGCATGGAGGTGTATCAATCTCTCACTAAAATTCCAGCACGAAACCGGAAGTGTGCGTCCATGATCACACAGGAACCGGAAGTGGGTAAACATCACTTCCGGTACGGAACGAAAATGAAAACGAGGCTTGAATATGTAAAAAACATTATCTCCTCTCTAATGCTGCTATAACGATGCCACAATGACACCTAGTGGCCACAAAATAAAACTTAACAATAAAAGAACAATGCATGACATATATCCTATTGTACATGATGTATATCACATGGTATAAATTTATAATCCTGTGATTTAAATAAACTGTCTTAACACAGAAAATATACATGTATAAAATTAGTATAATCATTGTAAATAAAAAATAAAAAATAAAAGATAAATAAAAAATAGATACAAACTGCTTAGTAAAATATACCTGCAAATAAATTTCTGTGATGCCAGATTACGTATTGTACATAGCGTCTATGAATCACCTATGAAGGCATTAATGTCCCACTCGACATTCATACCGAATGGAGAGTGGAATTGAAGCTCATAGATCCAAAAAGTCTCCAGCCTGGAGACCCCACGTGTAAGGGGACCCCCTCTCCAGGGTGGGGTGTACCTATCTATCGCGACAAACTGTGTGCCCCTTAAATCATTGTTGTGACATTCCCTATAGTGTCTAGGCACAGTGTGTTTAGACAATTTACTTTTAATCAAGGAAATGTGTTCGCCAACCCTCGTGGAAAACGGCCTGGTAGTGCGGCCGACATACTGCTTCCCACAGGGGCAGGTTATTAAATAGACCACATATTTGGTCTTACAGGTACAGAAACACTTGATTGAATATCTTCTCCCTGTTACTGTAGATGTAAATTCTAAAAATTTTCGTTGTGTCAATGCATTATGCTGACATACGCTGCATTTTTTGCACGGAAAATAACCTACCAAGTTGTGAAAAAAAGTAGGCTGGATTGGGGCATTAATGATATTAGGGGCTATTTTGCTTTGCAGAGTTGGGGCCCCTCTAAACAAAACGTTCGCTTTTTCAGGAAGATTTGGACCAAGCACAGGGTCTTTTCTCAAAACCTCCCAATGTTTACTGAAAATCTTTTTCACTTGCCTATGTTGCATATTGAAGGTGGTTATAAAAGACCACCTAAATTTATCATTGTCATTCCGAGGGGTTTTGACCTGTAAAAGGGTATCCCTATTTATATATGAGACCTCCTGTAGTTGTTTTTCCAGAGTAGGCACATGGTATCCCTTGTCCAAAAACTGTTGTTTTAAACGGTTCGCCTGATCTAAAAAAATGCGATCATCCGTACAATTACGACGTAGTCTAATAAATTGACTACGAGGGACGGAAGTGAGCCAACTTTTATGATGGCAGCTATCGATGGCAATGTAGCTATTACGGTCGGTAGACTTGAAATGGGTTTTAAAATTGAAACCACCTGGCGTGATTCCAATTTCCAAGTCTAAAAATTGTATTTTGTCGATACTGGTCTGATAGGTTAATGAAATTCCCCTATCATTGTTGTTCAAACCACTGAAAAATTCACAAAGCGCCTCGGGAGTGCCCCCCCATAGGAGGAGGATGTCGTCTATATAACGGACCCACAAAATCAATGATGGGCTCCGCTGAGCATAGACGACATCCTCCTCCCATTTGGCCATGAAAAGATTGGCCAAACTAGGCGCAAATTTGGCCCCCATGGCCACACCCCTTTTTTGCGAATAATACTGACCATCAAACCAAAAGTAACTGTGGCTGGTAGCAAATTCTAATAATTCTATAATGTAATCGCGTTGGCAAGGGACTAATGTATGTTCTTGATCTAAAAAGAAACGAACCGCTTGGATCCCCTTATCCTGTGGGATACAGGTATAAAGGGATGCCACATCCGCGGTGGCTATGATACATTGTCCTTGAAATTGTGTACTTTCCAATTTTCTGATGGTATCACCTGTATCCTGTATGTATGAAGGCATTTTTCTAACGAGTGGTTGGAGATAGAAATCTATATACCTGCCTATACGTGCTGTGACAGAATTAATGCCACTCACAATTGGTCTACCGGGAGGGGCCGTCAGGCTCTTATGGATTTTGGGCAGATAATAGATGGTAGGTATTCTAGGGGATACTGGAACCAAAAAGGCTCTTTCTTTTTTATTCAAAATTTTTTGTTCAAAACCTTTATCGATAAGGGTTTTTAATTGTTTTTTGTAAACATTAGTGGGGTTATTGGGTAACTTGCAATACGTATCTGGCTCACTCAAAATATTCGCCATTTCCTCCTCATATTGAATCTTGTCAAGTATAACTATACCCCCTCCCTTATCGGCAGGGCGTATAATAACCTGTTTCTGATCACAAAGAGACCTCATTGCGACTTTTGGTAAGGAAGTGGGGTAGTGCTTTTTAACTGGTAATTTAGCTAAATCGCTGAGTACCAAATCTCTAAAAAATTTTACTGCAGGAGCAGTAGGTACTGGAGGAGAAAAGAGAGAGGGGTTAGATAACCCTGAATGGACAGTGCCTGACGTACTGGCATGATAGTCTGTACGATACGGATTAGATGTAAGATATCTCTGAATATTCATCTTCCGTGTGAATTTGTGTATATCTATAAATGTGGAAAATTTATTGAGTTTATTAGGAGGTGCAAACTTTAAGCCCTTGTCTAGAATTGACATCTCCTCAGATGTAAAAGACTTGGTGCTCAAATTAAAGACCCCCTGGCCTATCAGAGCCTTCTTCTTTTTACGTCTTTGTAATCTCCTTCCCCCTCTACAACCTCTCCTCGTTCTTGGCCCCTTTTTTTGGGGTGCGGGTCCTCATGAAAACCCTGTTGTTCATAATCGATATTAGGAGGATTGTATGGATAGGGGGAAGGAGAATGCCTGGTATAAGTGTTGTCGGAATTTCTCATGTCACGTAAAGGTGCAAACCTGTTCTGTGAAGAAGGTATGTCCTCGTAATGTTGGATTCCCCGATTGTAATAATAAGGGGGGTTTACCTCTCGGGGGGGGGGGGTAGTTTTGATGGTTAGAAGGATATGTTGTTCGTGGGGAAGAATAGTGTGATGAATTGTTATAATCGCCAGGAACAGAAGTGTTCCTATGATGGGAATGACCCCTTTGGTACCCACGTCCTCCTCTTTTGCCTCTTTGGCCGCCCTTACCCCTTTTTTGGTTGTTCGACATATATGGACTATAATGTTGGATATTTTGTGTCCCCTTATCGGACCACTTCTGAACAACCTCACTATATGATCTAGGGAATGGTATGTCCTGAGAGGAAGAAGTTGCCGGATTCGGGCTACTTTCTATATTCACAGAAGGAATGGTTTGGTTAGGGGGTGGTGCTAAAAATAATTTTTGCCACCCAAATACATTATTTGTTTTGTAGTCGTTCGTATCCCGGGAATATTTTTTCTGTTTTTTGTTTTTTTGTTCGCGATCTTCTTTTTCCAAATAGTTGAGTAAATTGGACGAAAGAGAGGTGTATTCAGGCGAACCTTTGTAAATATTCAATTTATCTTTAATTTCTTTAATTTCTTTATCTAGGTTTGTTAAACGGGCCTTTTTCTTTAAAATAAGAAAAGAAAGAAGATTAATTCCTGCCTCGTTGAAATATTTGAACCAAGAGTCTGGATCTGATTCTCCTTGTTGTGGGCAAATATCCCATCGGAGACTACGGGGAACCATTTGTTCAGTGATGTATTGTTGTAAAAACACCAAGTCCCACTGTAGATGTAATTCAGTGGACATGATGTTTTTCAACCTTGTGAAAAGGCCCCCGATCTCAGTATTGCTACTGTTAGGGACAAATACACCCTCAGTATTCACTTTATGTGAGGCTCTGTAGTCAAATACATCCATTATGACTATGGACGATTCTTGACAAATGCTGCAATATTAATCCACTAAAACCAAGAAAAAGCTATTCAACAACAATACTGCGCAAATCGAACAGAAAAAAAGTTGGAAACAAAGAAGGAGGATATAAAATAAGCTGTAAGCTGCTGACACGCTAAAATTAGGGATTTTTTAGCTAGGAAACATATCGAAGATAAAGTGTAAGCGCTCAACTTATATGTATGTGTTTTTTATGGTGATCATACGTGTTCCTGTGTCTCAAAGTGTATATAAGATAACCCCAAAAAAAAAGGGGAATATTACAGTTTTGCGACAAAAAATAACTATAAAGTTATCTATAAGTATATATGTGAAAACCAAAAATGGGGACTGTGTGAGTAAAAATTATCCCAGTGAAAAGGAAACCAAACAATAACTATAAATATATGCAAGTATTACTAATAATAATGAAAAAAGTCCATAAACAAGCATATAGTCCATATGGGAATGTGCAAGGTATCAATCCAAACGTGTTGTGCTGACAGCCAGGATTCTGTGATATTATAACCAAAGAAGATGATATTTCACCCTGTGACGGTCCCACCACCTTATAGGGTACAGGCTTACCGGATCTGGATGACCCTAGCAGACATACGTCTCAGGGGTCAATCAAAGCTTATGGTCCTAGCCAAGGATTGGATGTATCAATCGTGCCGTGTACGATCCCCACAAACGACTAGATGTAATCACTGTTCTTCATATGTATATACAAATCCGACAACAACTCAGGCATGGAAGATGAAGAAACAAAGCCAACATGGCATAATAACGTTTTTAAAAAAGACCTTTAATAAAAAATGTTCTCAAACTCACATTTCCAGGGTGAATAGTAAAGCATGTCAGAGAAAAAAAAAAGTGGCAGTAGCGGAGTCCTCCCGACGCGTTTCGACCTATAGGTCATCATCTGGGGTGGGCTCCTGCTACTGTCATACTGCCTTATATAAGTACTTACACAATGAAATGATACAATTACCCCAAGTGTCACAATCATGCCCACTTCCGGTTTTCTAAAATGGCGGACGGGCGTGCGTTCCACGCCTCTATTGTTATGCGTTCCACCCATGTATCCAATCTATTTAGGCCTGGAGGGCATGGTTAGAGATAGTAATAGCTCAACTTCCGGTTAGAATGGAAATGGCGGTATGGCGTGCGTTCCACGCCTCGACTAGTATGCGTTCCACCCATTCACAATGAAGTGTGATAGAAAAAAAGGAGGAAGGGGACTTACTTAATATAATAGTGTGACAACTAGCAAAAAAGAGGGGGCCATCCCCCTATATAAGTGTTCGTTTATTACAACTCATAAAAGGGCATGGAGGTGTATCAATCTCTCACTAAAATTCCAGCACGAAACCGGAAGTGTGCGTCCATGATCACACAGGAACCGGAAGTTGGTAAACATCACTTCCGGTACGGAACGAAAATGAAAACGAGGCTTGAATATGTAAAAAACATTATCTCCTCTCTAATGCTGCTATAACGATGCCACAATGACACCTAGTGGCCACAAAATAAAACTTAACAATAAAAGAACAATGCATGACATATATCCTATTGTACATGATGTATATCACATGGTATAAATTTATAATCCTGTGATTTAAATAAACTGTCTTAACACAGAAAATATACATGTATAAAATTTGTATAATCATTGTAAATAAAAAATAAAAAATAAAAGATAAATAAAAAATAGATACAAACTGCTTAGTAAAATATACCTGCAAATAAATTTCTGTGATGCCAGATTACGTATTGTACATAGCGTCTATGAATCATCTATGAAGGCATTAATGTGGGATTGAAGCTCATAGATCCAAAAAGTCTCCAGCCTGGAGACCCCACGTGTAAGGGGACCCCCTCTCCAGAGTGGGGTGTACCTATCTATCGCGAAAAACTGTGTGCCCCTTAAATCATTGTTGTGACATTCCCTATAGTGTCTAGGCACAGTGTGTTTAGACAATTTACTTTTAATCAAGGAAATGTGTTCGCCAACCCTCGTGGAAAACGGCCTGGTAGTGCGGCCGACATACTGCTTCCCACAGGGGCAGGTTATTAAATAGACCACATATTTGGTCTTACAGGTACAGAAACACTTGATTGAATATCTTCTCCCTGTTACTGTAGATGTAAATTCTAAAATTTTTCGTTGTGTCAATGCATTATGCTGACATACGCTGCATTTTTTGCACGGAAAATAACCTACCAAGTTGTGAAAAAAAGTAGGCTGGATTGGGGCATTAATGATATTAGGGGCTATTTTGCTTTGCAGAGTTGGGGCCCCTCTAAACAAAACGTTCGCTTTTTCAGGAAGATTTGGACCAAGCACAGGGTCTTTTCTCAAAACCTCCCAATGTTTACTGAAAATCTTTTTCACTTGCCTATGTTGCATATTGAAGGTGGTTATAAAAGACCACCTAAATTTATCATTGTCATTCCGAGGGGTTTTGACCTGTAAAAGGGTATCCCTATTTATATATGAGACCTCCTGTAGTTGTTTTTCCAGAGTAGGCGCATGGTATCCCTTGTCCAAAAACTGTTGTTTTAAACGGTTCGCCTGATCTAAAAAAATGCGATCATCCGTACAATTACGACGTAGTCTAATAAATTAACTACGAGGGACGGAAGTGAGCCAACTTTTATGATGGCAGCTATCGATGGCAATGTAGCTATTACGGTCGGTAGACTTGAAATGGGTTTTAAAATTGAAACCACCTGGCGTGATTCCAATTTCCAAGTCTAAAAATTGTATTTTGTCGATACTGGTCTGATAGGTTAATGAAATTCCCCTATCATTGTTGTTCAAACCACTGAAAAATTCACAAAGCGCCTCGGTAGTGCCCCCCCATAGGAGGAGGATGTCGTCTATATAACGGACCCACAAAATCAATGATGGGCTCCGCTGAGCATAGACGACATCCTCCTCCCATTTGGCCATGAAAAGATTGGCCAAACTAGGCGCAAATTTGGCCCCCATGGCCACACCCCTTTTTTGCGAATAATACTGACCATCAAACCAAAAGTAACTGTGGCTGGTAGCAAATTCTAATAATTCTATAATGTAATCGTGTTGGCAAGGGACTAATGTATGTTCTTGATCTAAAAAGAAACGAACCGCTTGGATCCCCTTATCCTGTGGGATACAGGTATAAAGGGATGCCACATCCGCGGTGGCTATGATACATTGTCCTTGAAATTGTGTACTTTCCAATTTTCTGATGGTATCACCTGTATCCTGTATGTATGAAGGCATTTTTCTAACGAGTGGTTGGAGATAGAAATCTATATACCTGCCTATACGTGCTGTGACAGAATTAATGCCACTCACAATTGGTCTACCGGGAGGGGCCGTCAGGCTCTTATGGATTTTGGGCAGATAATAGATGTCTATTCTAGGGGATACTGGAACCAAAAAGGCTCTTTCTTTTTTATTCAAAATTTTTTGTTCAAAACCTTTATCGATAAGGGTTTTTAATTGTTTTTTGTAAACATTAGTGGGGTTATTGGGTAACTTGCAATACGTATCTGGCTCACTCAAAATATTCGCCATTTCCTCCTCATATTGAATCTTGTCAAGTATAACTATACCCCCTCCCTTATCGGCAGGGCGTATAATAACCTGTTTCTGATCACAAAGAGACCTCATTGCGACTTTTGGTAAGGAAGTGGGGTAGTGCTTTTTAACTGGTAATTTAGCTAAATCGCTGAGTACCAAATCTCTAAAAATTTTTACTGCAGGAGCAGTAGGTACTGGAGGAGAAAAGTGAGAGGGGTTAGATAACCCTGAATGGACAGTGCCTGACGTACTGGCATGATAGTCTGTACGATACGGATTAGATGTAAGATATCTCTGAATATTCATCTTCCGTGTGAATTTGTGTATATCTATAAATGTGGAAAATGTATTGAGTTTATTAGGAGGTGCAAACTTTAAGCCCTTGTCTAGAATTGACATCTCCTCAGATGTAAAAGACTTGGTGCTCAAATTAAAGACCCCCTGGCCTATCAGAGCCTTCTTCTTTTTACGTCTTTGTAATCTCCTTCCCCCTCTACAACCTCTCCTCGTTCTTGGCCCCTTTTTTTGGGGTGCGGGTCCTCGTGAAAACCCTGTTGTTCATAATCGATATTAGGAGGATTGTATGGATAGGGGGAAGGAGAATGCCTGGTATAAGTGTTGTCGGAATTTCTCATGTCACGTAAAGGTGCAAACCTGTTCTGTGAAGAAGGTATGTCCTCGTAATGTTGGATTCCCCGATTGTAATAATAAGGGGGGTTTACCTCTCGAGGGGGGGGGGGTAGTTTTGATGGTTAGAAGGATATGTTGTTCGTGGGGAAGAATAGTGTGATGAATTGTTATAATCGCCAGGAACAGAAGTGTTCCTATGATGGGAATGACCCCTTTGGTACCCACGTCCTCCTCTTTTGCCTCTTTGGCCGCCCTTACCCCTTTTTTGGTTGTTCGACATATATGGACTATAATGTTGGATATTTTGTGTCCCCTTATCGGACCACTTCTGAACAACCTCACTATATGATCTAGGGAATGGTATGTCCTGAGAGGAAGAAGTTCCCGGATTCGGGCTACTTTCTATATTCACAGAAGGAATGGTTTGGTTAGGGGGTGGTGCTAAAAATAATTTTTGCCACCCAAATACATTATTTGTTTTGTAGTCGTTCGTATCCCGGGAATATTTTTTCTGTTTTTTGTTTTTTTGTTCGCGATCTTCTTTTTCCAAATAGTTGAGTAAATTGGACGAAAGAGAGGTGTATTCAGGCGAACCTTTGTAAATATTCAATTTATCTTTAATTTCTTTAATTTCTTTATCTAGGTTTGTTAAACGGGCCTTTTTCTTTAAAATAAGAAAAGAAAGAAGATTAATTCCTGCCTCGTTGAAATATTTGAACCAAGAGTCTGGATCTGATTCTCCTTGTTGTGGGCAAATATCCCATCGGAGACTACGGGGAACCATTTGTTCAGTGATGTATTGTTGTAAAAACACCAAGTCCCACTGTAGATGTAATTCAGTGGACATGATGTTTTTCAACCTTGTGAAAAGGCCCCCGATCTCAGTATTGCTACTGTTGGGGACAAATACACCCTCAGTATTCACTTTATGTGAGGCTCTGTAGTCAAATACATCCATTATGACTATGGACGATTCTTGACAAATGCTACAATATTAATCCACTAAAACCAAGAAAAAGCTATTCAACAACAATACTGCGCAAATCGAACAGAAAAAAAGTTGGAAACAAAGAAGGAGGATATAAAATAAGCTGTAAGCTGCTGACACGCTAAAATTAGGGATTTTTTAGCTAGGAAACATGTCGAAGATAAAGTGTAAGCGCTCAACTTATATGTATGTGTTTTTTATGGTGATCATACGTGTTCCTGTGTCTCAAAGTGTATATAAGATAACCCCAAAAAAAAAGGGGAATATTACAGTTTTGTGACAAAAAATAACTATAAAGTTATCTATAAGTATATATGTGAAAACCAAAAATGGGGACTGTGTGAGTAAAAATTATCCCAGTGAAACGGAAACCAAACAATAACTATAAATATATGCAAGTATTACTAATAATAATGAAAAAAGTCCATAAACAAGCATATAGTCCATATGGGAATGTGCAAGGTATCAATCCAAACGTGTTGTGCTGACAGCCAGGATTCTGTGATATTATAACCAAAGAAGATGATATTTCACCCTGTGACGGTCCCACCACCTTATAGGGTACAGGCTTACCGGATCTGGATGACCCTAGCAGACATACGTCTCAGGGGTCAATCAAAGCTTATGGTCCTAGCCAAGGATTGGATGTATCAATCGTGCCGTGTACGATCCCCACAAACGACTAGATGTAATCACTGTTCTTCATATGTATATACAAATCCGACAACAACTCAGGCATGGAAGATGAAGAAACAAAGCCAACATGGCATAATAACGTTTTTAAAAAAGACCTTTAATAAAAAATGTTCTCAAACTCACATTTCCAGGGTGAATAGTAAAGCATGTCAGAGAAAAAAAAAAGTGGCAGTAGCGGAGTCCTCCCGACGCGTTTCGACCTATAGGTCATCATCTGGGGTGGGCTCCTGCTACTGTCATACTGCCTTATATAAGTACTTACACAATGAAATGATACAATTACCCCAAGTGTCACAATCATGCCCACTTCCGGTTTTCTAAAATGGCGGACGGGCGTGCGTTCCACGCCTCTATTGTTATGCGTTCCACCCATGTATCCAATCTATTTAGGCCTGGAGGGCATGGTTAGAGATAGTAATAGCTCAACTTCCGGTTAGAATGGAAATGGCGGTATGGCGTGCGTTCCACGCCTCGACTAGTATGCGTTCCACCCATTCACAATGAAGTGTGATAGAAAAAAAGGAGGAAGGGGACTTACTTAATATAATAGTGTGACGACTAGCAAAAAAGAGGGGGCCATCCCCCTATATAAGTGTTCGTTTATTACAACTCATAAAAGGGCATGGAGGTGTATCAATCTCTCACTAAAATTCCAGCACGAAACCGGAAGTGTGCGTCCATGATCACACGGGAACCGGAAGTGGGTAAACATCACTTCCGGTACGGAACGAAAATGAAAACGAGGCTTGAATATGTAAAAAACATTATCTCCTCTCTAATGCTGCTATAACGATGCCACAATGACACCTAGTGGCCACAAAATAAAACTTAACAATAAAAGAACAATGCATGACATATATCCTATTGTACATGATGTATATCACATGGTATAAATTTATAATCCTGTGATTTAAATAAACTGTCTTAACACAGAAAATATACATGTATAAAATTAGTATAATCATTGTAAATAAAAAATAAAAAATAAAAGATAAATAAAAAATAGATACAAACTGCTTAGTAAAATATACCTGCAAATAAATTTCTGTGATGCCAGATTACGTATTGTACATAGCGTCTATGAATCATCTATGAAGGCATTAATGTCCCACTCGACATTCATACCGAATGGAGAGTGGGATTGAAGCTCATAGATCCAAAAAGTCTCCAGCCTGGAGACCCCACGTGTAAGGGGACCCCCTCTCCAGGGTGGGGTGTACCTATCTATCGCGACAAACTGTGTGCCCCTTAAATCATTGTTGTGACATTCCCTATAGTGTCTAGGCACAGTGTGTTTACGGCACGATTGATACATCCAATCCTTGGCTAGGACCATAAGCTTTGATTGACCCCTGAGACGTATGTCTGCTAGGGTCATCCAGATCCGGTAAGCCTGTACCCTATAAGGTGGTGGGACCGTCACAGGGTGAAATATCATCTTCTTTGGTTATAATATCACAGAATCCTGGCTGTCAGCACAACACGTTTGGATTGATACCTTGCACATTCCCATATGGACTATATGCTTGTTTATGGACTTTTTTCATTATTATTAGTAATACTTGCATATATTTATAGTTATTGTTTGGTTTCCTTTTCACTGGGATAATTTTTACTCACACAGTCCCCATTTTTGGTTTTCACATATATACTTATAGATAACTTTATAGTTATTTTTTGTCGCAAAACTGTAATATTCCCCTTTTTTTTGGGGTTATCTTATATACACTTTGAGACACAGGAACACGTATGATCACCATAAAAAACACATACATATAAGTTGAGCGCTTACACTTTATCTTCGACATGTTTCCTAGCTAAAAAATCCCTAATTTTAGCGTGTCAGCAGCTTACAGCTTATTTTATATCCTCCTTCTTTGTTTCCAACTTTTTTTCTGTTCGATTTGCGCAGTATTGTTGTTGAATAGCTTTTTCTTGGTTTTAGTGGATTAATATTGCAGCATTTGTCAAGAATCGTCCATAGTCATAATGGATGTATTTGACTACAGAGCCTCACATAAAGTGAATACTGAGGGTGTATTTGTCCCCAACAGTAGCAATACTGAGATCGGGGGCCTTTTCACAAGGTTGAAAAACATCATGTCCACTGAATTACATCTACAGTGGGACTTGGTGTTTTTACAACAATACATCACTGAACAAATGGTTCCCCGTAGTCTCCGATGGGATATTTGCCCACAACAAGGAGAATCAGATCCAGACTCTTGGTTCAAATATTTCAACGAGGCAGGAATTAATCTTCTTTCTTTTCTTATTTTAAAGAAAAAGGCCCGTTTAACAAACCTAGATAAAGAAATTAAAGAAATTAAAGATAAATTGAATATTTACAAAGGTTCGCCTGAATACACCTCTCTTTCGTCCAATTTACTCAACTATTTGGAAAAAGAAGATCGCGAACAAAAAAACAAAAAACAGAAAAAATATTTCCGGGATACGAACGACTACAAAACAAATAATGTATTTGGGTGGCAAAAATTATTTTTAGCACCACCCCCTAACCAAACCATTCCTTCTGTGAATATAGAAAGTAGCCCGAATCCGGGAACTTCTTCCTCTCAGGACATACCATTCCCTAGATCATATAGTGAGGTTGTTCAGAAGTGGTCCGATAAGGGGACACAAAATATACAACATTATAGTCCATATATGTCGAACAACCAAAAAAGGGGTAAGGGCGGCCAAAGAGGCAAAAGAGGAGGACGTGGGTACCAAAGGGGTCATTCCCATCATAGGAACACTTCTGTTCCTGGCGATTATAACAATTCCTCACACTATTCTTCCCCACGAACAACATATCCTTCTAACCATCAAAACTACCCCCCCCCTCGAGAGGTAAACCCCCCTTATTATTACAATCGGGGAATCCAACATTACGAGGACATACCTTCTTCACAGAACAGGTTTGCACCTTTACGTGACATGAGAAATTCCGACAACACTTATACCAGGCATTCTCCTTGACCCTATCCATACAATCCTCCTAATATCGATTATGAACAACAGGGTTTTCACGAGGACCCGCACCCCAAAAAAAGGGGCCAAGAACGAGGAGAGGTTGTAGAGGGGGAAGGAGATTACAAAGACGGAAAAAGAAGAAGGCTCTGATAGGCCAGGGGGTCTTTAATTTGAGTACCAGGTCTTTTACATCTGAGGAGATGTCAATTCTAGACAAGGGCTTAAAGTTTGCACCTCCTAATAAACTCAATAAATTTTCCACATTTATAGATATACACAAATTCACACGGAAGATGAATATTCAGAGATATCTTACATCTAATCCGTATCGTACAGACTATCATGCCAGTACGTCAGGCACTGTCCATTCAGGGTTATCTAACCCCTCTCTCTTTTCTCCTCCAGTACCTACTGCTCCTGCAGTAAAATTTTTTAGAGATTTGGTACTCAGCGATTTAGCTAAATTACCAGTTAAAAAGCACTACCCCACTTCCTTACCAAAAGTCGCAATGAGGTCTCTTTGTGATCAGAAACAGGTTATTATACGCCCTGCCGATAAGGGAGGGGGTATAGTTATACTTGACAAGATTCAATATGAGGAGGAAATGGCGAATATTTTGAGTGAGCCAGATACGTATTGCAAGTTACCCAATAACCCCACTAATGTTTACAAAAAACAATTAAAAACCCTTATCGATAAAGGTTTTGAACAAAAAATTTTGAATAAAAAAGAAAGAGCCTTTTTGGTTCCAGTATCCCCTAGAATACCTACCATCTATTATCTGCCCAAAATCCATAAGAGCCTGACGGCCCCTCCCGGTAGACCAATTGTGAGTGGCATTAATTCTGTCACAGCACGTATAGGCAGGTATATAGATTTCTATCTCCAACCACTCGTTAGAAAAATGCCTTCATACATACAGGATACAGGTGATACCATCAGAAAATTGGAAAGTACACAATTTCAAGGACAATGTATCATAGCCACCGCGGATGTGGCATCCCTTTATACCTGTATCCCACAGGATAAGGGGATCCAAGCGGTTCGTTTCTTTTTAGATCAAGAACATACATTAGTCTCTTGCCAACGCGATTACATTATAGAATTATTAGAATTTGCTACCAGCCACAGTTACTTTTGGTTTGATGGTCAGTATTATTCGCAAAAAAGGGGTGTGGCCATGGGGGCCAAATTTGCGCCTAGTTTGGCCAATCTTTTCATGGCCAAATGGGAGGAGGATGTCGTCTATGCTCAGCGGAGCCCATCATTGATTTTGTGGGTCCGTTATATAGACGACATCCTCCTCCTATGGGGGGGCACTCCCGAGGCGCTTTGTGAATTTTTCAGTGGTTTGAACAACAATGATAGGGGAATTTCATTAACCTATCAGACCAGTATCGACAAAATACAATTTTTAGACTTGGAAATTGGAATCACGCCAGGTGGTTTCAATTTTAAAACCCATTTCAAGTCTACCGACCGTAATAGCTACATTGCCATCGATAGCTGCCATCATAAAAGTTGGCTCACTTCCGTCCCTCGTAGTCAATTTATTAGACTACGCCGTAATTGTACGGATGATCGCATTTTTTTAGATCAGGCGAACCGTTTAAAACAACAGTTTTTGGACAAGGGATACCATGCGCCTACTCTGGAAAAACAACTACAGGAGGTCTCATATATAAATAGGGATACCCTTTTACAGGTCAAAACCCCTCGGAATGACAATGATAAATTTAGGTGGTCTTTTATAACCACCTTCAATATGCAACATAGGCAAGTGAAAAAGATTTTCAGTAAACATTGGGAGGTTTTGAGAAAAGACTCTGTGCTTGGTCCAAATCTTCCTGAAAAAGCGAACGTTTTGTTTAGAGGGGCCCCAACTCTGCAAAGCAAAATAGCCCCTAATATCATTAATGCCCCAATCCAGCCTACTTTTTTTCACAACTTGGTAGGTTATTTTCCGTGCAAAAAATGCAGCGTATGTCAGCATAATGCATTGACACAACGAAAAATTTTAGAATTTACATCTACAGTAACAGGGAGAAGATATTCAATCAAGTGTTTCTGTACCTGTAAGACCAAATATGTGGTCTATTTAATAACCTGCCCCTGTGGGAAGCAGTATGTCGGCCGCACTACCAGGCCGTTTTCCACGAGGGTTGGCGAACACATTTCCTTGATTAAAAGTAAATTGTCTAAACACACTGTGCCTAGACACTATAGGGAATGTCACAACAATGATTTAAGGGGCACACAGTTTGTCACGATAGATAGGTACACCCCACCCTGGAGAGGGGGTCCCCTTACACGTGGGGTCTCCAGGCTGGAGACTTTTTGGATCTATGAGCTTCAATCCCACTCTCCATTCGGTATGAATGTTGAGTGGGACATTAATGCCTTCATAGATGATTCATAGACGCTATGTACAATACGTAATCTGGCATCACAGAAATTTATTTGCAGGTATATTTTACTAAGCAGTTTGTATCTATTTTTTATTTATCTTTTATTTTTTATTTTTTATTTACAATGATTATACTAGTTTTATACATGTACATTTTCTGGGTTAAGACAGTTTATTTAAATCACAGGATTATAAATTTATACCATGTGATATACATCATGTACAATAGGATATATGTCATGCATTGTTCTTTTATTGTTAAGTTTTATTTTGTGGCCACTAGGTGTCATTGTGGCATCGTTATAGCAGCATTAGAGAGGAGATAATGTTTTTTACATATTCAAGCCTCGTTTTCATTTTCGTTCCGTACCGGAAGTGATGTTTACCCACTTCCGTTTCCTGTGTGATCATGGACGCACACTTCCGGTTTCGTGCTGGAATTTTAGTGAGAGATTGATACACCTCCATGCCCTTTTATGAGTTGTAATAAACGAACACTTATATAGGGGGATGGCCCCCTCTTTTTTGCTAGTCGTCACACTATTATATTAAGTAAGTCCCCTTCCTCCTTTTTTTCTATCACACTTCATTGTGAATGGGTGGAACGCATACTAGTCGAGGCGTGGAACGCACGCCATACCGCCATTTCCATTCTAACCGGAAGTTGAGCTATTACTATCTCTAACCATGCCCTCCAGGCCTAAATAGATTGGATACATGGGTGGAACGCATAACAATAGAGGCGTGGAACGCACGCCCATCCGCCATTTTAGAAAACCGGAAGTGGGCATGATTGTGACACTTGGGGTAATTGTATCATTTCATTGTGTAAGTACTTATATAAGGCAGTATGACAGTAGCAGGAGCCCACCCCAGATGATGACCTATAGGTCGAAACGCGTCGGGAGGACTCCGCTACTGCCACTTTTTTTTTTCTCTGACATGCTTTACTATTCACCCTGGAAATGTGAGTTTGAGAACATTTTTTATTAAAGGTCTTTTTTAAAAACGTTATTATGCCATGTTGGCTTTGTTTCTTCATCTTCCATGCCTGAGTTGTTGTCGGATTTGTATATACATATGAAGAACAGTGATTACATCTAGTCGTTTGTGGGGATCGTACACGGCACGATTGATACATCCAATCCTTGGCTAGGACCATAAGCTTTGATTGACCCCTGAGACGTATGTCTGCTAGGGTCATCCAGATCCGGTAAGCCTGTACCCTATAAGGTGGTGGGACCGTCACAGGGTGAAATATCATCTTCTTTGGTTATAATATCACAGAATCCTGGCTGTCAGCACAACACGTTTGGATTGATACCTTGCACATTCCCATATGGACTATATGCTTGTTTATGGACTTTTTTCATTATTATTAGTAATACTTGCATATATTTAAAGTTATTGTTTGGTTTCCTTTTCACTGGGATAATTTTTACTCACACAGTCCCCATTTTTGGTTTTCACATATATACTTATAGATAACTTTATAGTTATTTTTTGTCGCAAAACTGTAATATTCCCCTTTTTTTTTGGGGTTATCTTATATACACTTTGAGACACAGGAACACGTATGATCACCATAAAAAACACATACATATAAGTTGAGCGCTTATACTTTATCTTCGACATGTTTCCTAGCTAAAAAATCCCTAATTTTAGCGTGTCAGCAGCTTACAGCTTATTTTATATCCTCCTTCTTTGTTTCCAACTTTTTTTCTGTTCGATTTGCGCAGTATTGTTGTTGAATAGCTTTTTCAAGGGTGGTAAGAAGGCCTGAAGGAGACCACGTTCCTTTAGGGCAGCGGCCAAGTCCAGATCCGTAGTTCATCAGGGTCGGGAGCACAGCAGCCCCTGGGGAGTCCTTAGGGCAACAGATTCAGCAGAGCAGGTGGCATGTTCCATCGGGGGGGAGAGGGAGGGAATCCACAATAGGCTATTGGCCCGACCAGGCTGCTCCTCCACATGTTCCAGTCAACTGGCCCCCCCACCACTCCAAGGACCCCAAACAAACAGAGAATCAGGATATGGCCAAGTGGCCAACTAAGTGGCAACAAAGTTCAGGTTACTGGTAGATCAGTGCCTCTGCACCATTTTAATCCATGAGGAGGCCTCTGCCAGGGAAGTAAAAAATCTCACCGTCTCCCTATCCTCCACCAGCAGCCGGGCCGGGAAGAGCATGCTATATTTCAACCTTCTTGGATCGCAGCTTGGCTCGGACCCCATCGAAGGACTTGCGTTGGCGCTACGTCTCCATGGTGTAGTCAGGGAAGATCATTAGCCGTGCGTTTTCAAACTTAAGATCCTGGACCACTCTAGCCTCCCGCAGCACCACATCTCTGTCCTTATAATGCAGGAGTTTAAAAATAAAAGTGCGAGGGGGAGCGCCCGGTGGGCCTCGTGTAGCCGGCATACGGTGGGCTCTTTCTACTGTAAAGAAGGGGGAGAAATGGGCCCTCGGTAGCAGTTCCTTAAGCAGCCGTTCTATAAAGGAGACAGGGTCATTACCTTCAGAGCCCTCCGGAAGGCCAACGATGCGCAGATTGTTGCGCCGATTCCGGTTCTCGGCGTCCTCCGCATGGGTCTCCAGGGCCTTGACTCTGACTTTCAGGGTGTGGAGGTCACCGGCATGGTCCCGCACCGCATCCTCCATCGTTGAAGCCCGTTGCTCCACCTCTGCAACCCTGCCACGAAAGGAGTCCAGGTCGCGGCGAATAAAATCCACGTTGGTCTGCAGGTGATCCATTTTGTCCATCAGTACCGCTTGACCCGTGGCTATGGTCTGCAGAGCCGCAGCGGCTGCAGGAGGAGAGTCTGTGGCTTCCGTCTGAGACGCCATGTGACTCGAGGATGCGGCCCGGCCTCCGGCTGAGGCCTTGTCCCGTGCGGCTGTGGGTTGCGAAGACCTTCGTGACCGACCTACCACTCAGGGTCACTCGGATGCCGCCAATTAAGGAGGATTAACGGCCGGACTCCGGGAGCTCTGTTACGGAGCGTCCTCTCCCAGCGCCATCTTGGACACCCCCCCGTCCTGTCACCATTTGAGGAGGCCACAAGGATGGTGAGCAGTGACAGTGCATGCATCAGTGACACTGTACCTCTTGTCCACCTCTTTGAGCATACACTGCGTGGAATAATGGACAGGTCACTTGAGGCAGAACAGAGGCAGGAAGAGGAGGACTTCCTTGCCTCTTAAGGCCCCCTTTATCCAGACAGTGTTCCTGCTGTGCCACCCATCACACAGGAAGAGGATGAGGAGGGGGAAGAGGAGGAGGAGGATGATTATGTCAGCATTGAGGTGGAGGCTGGCACTCAGCATCAGCAGCAGTCTTGTAGGGATGATTTACAGTCCCAAGAAACCCGTGGACTTGTACGTGGCTGGGAGGAGGTAGCTGCGGATCATGTTGTCCTTAGTGACCCAGAGGACTCCGGACCGAATGCCTCAGCTAACCTACGCTGCATGGCCTCCCTGATCCTGCAAAGCCTGCAGAAGGATCCTCGTATTCTTCGGATCAAGGAGAGGGACCATTACTGGCTGGCCACTCTCCTTGATCCACGGTACAAGGGTAAGGTTGCCGACCTTATCTTGCCATCGCAGAGGGAGCAGAGGATGAGACATCTCTGGGAGGCCTTGCAGAAAGGTCTGTGCAACGCGTTCCCAGAGACTGGGAGGTTACAAACTCCTGGTCCTGGACAACGTGTTGCTGAGGCATTGGTCAGAAGGAGCGGTGGATAACGTGGCCGTCTGACTGATGCTTTCAGACAATTTTTTAGTCCGCAGCCCCAAGGTATGATCGGTTCCAGCAACAGTCGCCAGCGTCTGATTTACATGGTGCAGGAATACCCAGGGGCAAGGTCAGACTTGGACACCTTTCCCACCGAAAATCCTCTGGCTTACTGGGTCTTGAGGGTGGATCACTGGCCAGAGCTTGCACAGTATGCAATTGAGCTACTGGCCTGTCCTGCATCCAGCGTTCTTTCGGAACGCACCTTCAGGGCTGCTGGTGGCTTTGTTACCTATCACAGGGTGCGCCTGTCCACCGAATCAGTTGATCGACTGACCTTCATCAAGATGAATCAGTCTTGGATCACCCACAGCTACCAAGCACCTGAAGCTGATACATAGTTACATAGTTACATAGTTAGTAAGGTTGAATAAAGACACCAGTCCATCCAGTTCAACCTGAGTGAGTGTCTATCCCTATCCCTGTACATTGCACACTCACATCAGTCCCTACCCTCAAGGAGCCCACATATACTAGGGTCAATTTTGGACAGAAGCCAATTAACCTACCTGCATTACCTGATGTAACCGAATAATTTTTTTTGAAATATCACATCCCTTCAAGACTGCCTATGCTGATGCTGAGTGACTGTCCTGTTATGTTGATTGTCTATCCTCTTCCTCCTCCGCTGATATCTTGGAAGAACATTTCTGGTTCTGGGTGATGCCGTCAGCCCAATTTTTCTGCCCCTGTCTAACAGGGGCGTTTAATTACAATTTTTGATGCAATGCTTTGCAGCAGGGCTAATTCCTGCACTAAAACTAGAGTATATGGGAGAGGTTGCAGTGTGGTGGCACCAGCACCAGTGCCTAAGGCCCAATTTTTCTGCCCCTGTTTAACAGGGGCGTTTAATTACAATTTTTGATGCAATGCTTTGCAGCCGGGCTAATTCCTGCACTAAAACTAGAGTATATGGGAGAGGTTGCAGTGTGGTGACACCAGCACCAGTGCCTAAGGCCCAATTTTTCTGCCCCTGTTTAACAGGGGCGTTTAATTACAATTTTTGATGCAATGCTTTGCAGCAGGGCTAATACCTGCACTAAAACTAGAGTATATGGGAGAGATTGCAGTATGGTGGCACCAGCACCAGTGCCTAAGGCCCAATTTTTCTGCCTCTGTTTAACAGGGGCGTTTAATTACAATTTTTGATGCAATGCTTTGCAGCAGGGCTAATTCCTGCACTAAAACTAGAGTATATGGGAGAGGTTGCAGTGTGGGGGCACCAGCACCAGTGCCTAAGGCCCAGTTATTCTGCCCCTGTTTAACAGGGGCGTTTAATTAAAATTTTTGATGCAATGCTTTGCAGCAGGGCTAATTCCTGCACTAAAACTAGAGTATATGGGAGAGGTTGCAGTGTGGTGGCACCAGCACCAGTGCCTAAGGCCCAATTTTTCTGCCCCTGTTTAACAGGGGCGTTTAATTACAATTTTTGATGCAATGCTTTGCAGCAGGGCTAATTCCTGCACTAAAACTAGAGTATATGGGAGAGGTTGCAGTGTGGTGGCACCAGCACCAGTGCCTAAGGCCCAATTTTTCTGCCCCTGTTTAACAGGGGCGTTTAATTACAATTTTTGATGCAATGCTTTGCAGCAGGGCTAATTCCTGCACTAAAACTAGAGTATATGGGAGAGGTTGCAGTGTGGTGGCACCAGCACCAGTGCCTAAGGCCCAATATTTCTGCCCCTGTTTAACAGGGGCGTTTAATTACAATTTTTGATGCAATGCTTTGCAGCAGGGCTAATTCCTGCACTAAAACTAGAGCATATGGGAGAGATTGCAGTGTGGTGGCACCAGCACCAGTGCCTAAGGCCCAATTTTTCTGCCCCTGTTTAACAGGGACATGTAATTACAATTCTTGATATAATATTTCACAGGAGGACCCGTTCCTGTGCCCACCCAGAGTAACTGTGAGGACTTATAGTGTTGTGGCACCAGCACCACAACCACCAAATTTTTCTACCACTGTTCAACAATGGCATGTAATTACAATTCTTGATATAATCGTTCACAGCAGGGCGCTCCAGGGCCCACCAAGATTCACTTTGAGGGCTTACAATGTTATGGCAAAACCAACACCTTGTTCCGCCATTTCTGCAGAGCATATAGGGCAGGCCCCTACTTTCAAACATCCAACTTACAAACATCTCCTACTTGCAAACGGAAGGAGACAACAGAGAGTGAGATGAAAAAAGATGTACGACAAAACAAATTATACAGGGGTGATAACCCTTCCCTATGTTTTCCAAAAAGCTTAAAAATAGTTTTTTTGACTGGAGCTACACTTTAAAAATGTACCAGTTGAAAATTACAAACAGATTCAACTGAACACAACAAACCTACAAAGTCCCTGTCTTGTTTGCACCGCCTGTATACTGCTGTTCTGAGTATATAGGGCCTGGGGGCCACGTGCATTTCCTTTTTTTAATATGGGTACGGGGTTCCCCTTAATATGCGTACAAGACCCAAAGGGGCTGGTAATGGACAGGGAGGGCTACCCATGCCATTTTTCTCAATGATTTTGAACCATATTGCAGGAACCAGATATAACATTAAAACTGCAAGCAGTTTTAAATGATGTTATTTCCATTAAATGTCATTTTGTGCGGGGACTGTTCTAAACACGGGAAACATGTGGCACTTCACAGGCATACTACAGACACCCCCCAGGCACGATATTTAAATGAATATTTCACTTTTTTTTCACTTTAATCGTCATTAAAATCAGTGCTCCCGCCAAAACGGCCATTTTTAAAAACATTTTAGGCATTGACCCATGTCCCCTGGGGCAGGAGCCAGGCCCCCAAACCCTTTTTAGGACAGCATCTTGCATATTAGCCATTAAAATTAGCACTTTTAATTTTGAACGTTTGAGTCCCATAGACTTCAATGGGGTTCTAAAGTTCGTACGAATTTGGGGTCCGTTCGAAAGTTCTGGTGCGAACCGAACTGGGGGGTGTTCGGCTCATCCCTAATCCTGACCTATATAACTATTATGGTCGGTCTCCTTAAAGTACGTGGCATTGACTAGAGTTCCATCCCTGACCTCTACATTGAGATACAAAAAATAAATTTTCTCCTCACTTGCCTCATGTTGTAAAATGATGTCCAAAGTACTGTCATGCAAATGTAGCACCGGCTCCTGAAGAGCACACGCTATGTGTTTTTTTCTATTTAAATTTCCTAAGCCATAGTTGGGTTTTGGGGTTAATTATACCAAATTATGGTTTCAGTGCCAGTCTAGCTGGATTGCACTGGGTTCTGCTTGGCCACAGGTGTTGCTGTCACCACTGACAAGTGTGAGAACTTTGTCGGAGCCAGCACAGTGGGAGTGTCATCTTGCTGTGCATTCTGCGAGAGGGTACTTAAGGTACTGACATCACGTGCTTCTGGGTTCCGGTCCAGAAGATTTTTCTGTCTGCTCGGTCCTGGTCCTCCTGACCAGCCCCCATGGCCCCCATGGCCTGGGGTGTGGATCCATCCAATTTCAAGTCTCGGGGCTGGCTAGCCCGAGGCAAAGTAACTGGGAGGAGGATTCAAAGGTGGTCCGGTGCCATCTCATCTGTGGAGAGGCCCAGCAACTGGAGAAGCAACCAGGGGAGGACTCTTCGGGAGAAGGTCACGCATAAGGCTGGTTTCTCAGAAGGAGCCTGGAGGCTCAGTTGAAGGACACCAAGTGAATATACACTCATACAGTATCACCGGACTGCTGCGAGATACTGGTACTGTATAATAGCTCTCTAAATGTATCTACGTCCGTCAGTTACATCCAAGTCTGTGGCAGAGCCTTTGTTCAAGTGTTCTACATTCAAGTCTGTGGCAGAGACTTTATTCCCAAGTGCTCTACATCCAAGTCTGTGGCAGAGACTTTGTTCAAGTGTTCTACGTTCAAGTCTGTGGCAGAGACTTTATTCACAAGTGTTCTACATCCAAGTCTGTGGCAGAGACTTTGCTTTACTTAAACACTCTATCGGCTGCTAGGCCTAGTGAGAGGAGGTCTATCCGGTAGCTGTGAGAATCCAGTTGTGAACGGTAATTCTCTGTATTTCTATAGTGAGAGACTTCCTATCTCTTGCAGTTCCAAGAGTACCTGAACTTCCTATCAAACCTTCTACCCTTCTTTGAGAGACTGTTTTGTCTACTTGTTGTCAAATAGAAAATCCTAAAAGTGGATCCAGTGTCAGTTTCTACAATTCTTTGGGCTATCTACCTCGGGAAACCCCTAGAAGCACACAGGGTCAAGAAGGTAACGGTAAGCCCAATAACTAGCTGCTCCTTTGGGGGTCAGTGCTATGCAAATGATCAATAAAGTTGTTAAGGGACTGAAGATCTCCAGCCCATAGGAGGATGTCGTCTATGTACCTCTTCCAAAGAGTAAGCTCTAGTCTCTGGTCACTGTAGATGATATCCTCCTCCCATTTAGCCATGAACAAATTCACCATACAGGGGGCAAATTTAGCGCTCATGGCTACTCCTCTACTTTGCAAATAAAATGATCTACCAAAACAAAAATAGTTATGTTCCATGGCGAATGACAACAGCTGCAAGATGAAATCGCGCTACACAGAGGTTTAATTGAGATTTTGTTTTAAGAAGTGTCTACTGCCTCATAGCCATTATGAGAGATAATGGTGTACAGGAAAGATACATTGGCTGTTCCTGAAATATAGCCCTCCTTCCACTGTACACCATCAAGTAGATTAAGAACTTGGATGGAGTATCTCAAAAAAGATGGAGTCTGTATTACCAAGGGCTGCAAATAGCCATCTATATCAGTGGTCATAAACCCTGTTCTCAGGGCCCACTAACAGGCCAGCTTTGCAAGATAGCTGAAATACATCACAGGTGATATCATTTGATGCTCAGTGATTGCAATATTCTAGTCTGCATCCCCCAAGGTAATACTGAAAACCTGGCCTGTTAGTGGGCCCTGAAGACAGGGTTAATGACCACTGATCTATATATCTCCTTATCCTTGAGGTCACAGAATCAAGTCAACTGATAATCGGCCTACCAAGGGGATTAACTGTGTCCTTGTTTGAAACCATTAAGGACATCAACCTCTTTGCTTGCAAACTGATAATAAAAGTGTTACACCCGAAAAAAGTTAAGCCACCATGACTGGATGGCCAATTTTGACTGGCCTTGTTATAAAAAGCAGGACTTTAAAGCCTTGCAACAATTGATTGAACTCCTTGAAGAATAGTGATACTCCAGAAGAGACTGATCTTATTGATCGGATCGATTTGGCTGCACTATTGGAGATAGATGGTACAACTTCTAATGCTGTTAATTTTCCTTTGAGTGAATTTAAGCATAAGTCTAGGAACTTTTCCTCAAAAATAATCTCACTCACATTCAGAAACAAGTGATTAAAGATCTTAAAGACAGGGATGACTTGACAATCAAACCAGTTGATAAAGGAGGGAATGTGGTCGTTATGACCAATATTCCTATAAGTGTAATCGCATTCTAAAAAAAAATACCAAATGGTATAGGAAGGTCTCACAAGGTAAATTAGCTAAGGCTCAGTTAGAATTTAACAATTTAATATTTCAAGAATACAATCGGGGTACTCACTCCCTAAAGTTCATAAAAATCTCACCTAACCGCTGGGCAGACCCATCATTTCATTTCATAAAATGTTGTGTGCAGTGGCCCAAGCATCACCTGTGTAGTTAACCTCCCAGCCTGCGAGCTGACATACAGCTCGCTGCCTCCACCATCATGTTAGTAAAAGCTATGGTGGTACTCAGATCACCAAAAAAAATAAACAAAAAGGGCACACCACAGGAGTAAGCAAAACAAATTAAACAAAGAAACAAAAACCCCCAACAAAACATAGACACAAAAAGACAAACAGGCATACCAATCACACACACATCACATTCACTCAAGTCACCGTCCCACTGAGCATCACCATTTTCCAACATACGCAGCATCATTGCAGCGTCATATAACTGCAGTCTTCCCCATAATCCGCCCCTCCCACCAGTAACCAGTAGCATACACCAAGAATCCTAAGGTCCCGACCCAACCCCCACAATCCCACCTAGGGGATTTGCGAGGATAGGACCGTCCCTCACAAAGAGCCAGAGACATCTAACCATGGCTGCCACACTTTATGGAACTTTTTTAAACAAGCTCTATTTTTATACACAATTTTAAATTTGGGGAGTTCCCCATTAATAATACCATATAGGGATTGGATCCTTGGGGGGTAACTCTCTTTCCAGTGCAGTAAGATCACTTTACGTGCATAGAATAAAATGGTACTTAGTAAAATCTGAGCTGATGCCTTGTGGATGAAGTCATTCAGTATACCCAGCAGCCCCACCTCCGGGGTTTGGGGCACCGGGAGAGCAAGATGTTCCTCCAAAAAATTAAACAGGTCCTTCCAATACGATTCCAATCTAGGACAGCTCCAGAACATATGATATAAATCAGCCTTATAAATTGTACATCTGGAACACAGAGCCTCAGCTCTCAGGCCCATTCAAGCCAGTCTAGCCGGAGTATAATGCAAATGATGAATAAACTAAACTAAATTGTACATATTGATCAGATGTGCTTATAATGTCCTGAAAAAAAATTTCTGTAACCTCCTCCCAACCCTCGTCTGACAGGTCAGGTATCAATCTTTTCCACTTCATAAAGGAATTTTGGAATGGGTCCGCCCCTACCCTGGAGAGATGACTATAGAAAGTTGTAACCTGTTTAGTAAAATCCGGGTAGGACAACAGGTCTTCCATAGGAGATTCCTTGAGCTCTATGGTCAGGGAGCCAAACTGCGCCCGAATGGCATGTCGAAGGAGTAGATATTTATAAAAAAATGTATGATCTATTGTAAAATTACCCCGTAAATTGTCATCAAACAAGCTTGATCAAATCTATCCCATATGGACAGTATCTGCACCTCAAGCTCAACTGCTCATCACAGGAGGACTTTCAGCTTAAAGCTAATGAACGTAAAGATAGACTAATGGCTCATGGCTATTCAAAAAAATAAATCCTTAAAAAGGCTTATCAAAAAGCCAATGACAGGGACAGAGAGGAACCAGTCTTTTAAACTGCCAAATCAGGCAGTGATGAAAGAACTGGTACAACAATACTAATTATAAGATACCCCAGGCAACAACAGCAGATCAAGCACATTGTTGACAAATATTGGTATCTTCTAAAAGCTGATCCTTGGGTATCTAATTCCATTAGGGACAGAGCATAAATTGTGTACTGAAGGAATGACTCAATAAGAGACTAATTGGTCCAGAGCCATTTCTACGGTGAGGAAAAGAAATGTAAATGCAAAGATCCAGGGGCGTAACTAGAAATCACAGGGCCCCATAGCAAAATGTTGTATGGGCCCCCCCCACCCAGGGGCGGATCCAGATTCTAGTCTCGGGAGGGGCACTGATAGAAAATACTTTTATGGGGGCAATTTATTGGGGCAATGGCTGATGTTGGCGCTTCAATTATCACGGCACCATTTGTGTTATGGTGTCAGGATGATTGAAACACATTATTTCTATTATTGCATTGTTATAGAAAATTAAATAGTTCAACTCACCATAATGCAGAATCAGTGGGAGCCTCGAGTGTGTCACCTGCCACCAGATGCAGATTGTCACTTGTCACAAGTTGCGGATTGTCCACCTGCCACCCATTGTGGATTGTCCACTTGCCACGTGACCTGCCACACATTGCAAATCGTCCACTTTCCACGTCACCTGCCACACATTGGGGATTGTCCACTTGCCACGTCACCTGCCACACATTGCGGATTGTCCACTTGCCACGTGACCTGCCACCCATTGTGGATTGTCCACTTGCCACATCACCTGCCACTCATTTCAGATTGTCCACTTGCCACAAGTTGCAGATTGTCACTTGCCACACATTACAAATTGTCCACTTGCCATGTCACCTGCCACTCATTGTGGATTGTCCACTTGCCACGTCACCTGCCATACATTGTGGATTGTTCATTTGCCACGTCACCTGCCACCCATTGCGGATTGTCCATTTGCCACGTCACCTGCCACCCATTGCGGTTTGTCCACTTGCCACGTGACCTGCCACACATTGCGGATTGTTCACTTGCCACGTCACCTGCCACCTATTGCGGATTGTCCATTTACCACGTTACCTGCCACAAGTTTCAGATTGTCCACTTGTCACGTCACCTGCCACACATTGCGGATTGTCCACTTGCCACGTCACCTGCCACACATTGCGGATTGTCCACTTGCCACGTCACCTGCCACACATTGTGGATTGTCCATTTGCCACGTCACCTGCCACCCATTGCGGTTTGTCCATTTGCCACGCTACCTGCCACCCACTGCGGATTGTCCATTTGCCATGTCACCTGCCACCCATTGCGGTTTTTCCACTTGCCACGTGACCTGCCACACATTGAGGATTGTTCACTTGCCACGTCACCTGCCACACATTGCGGATTGTCCATTTGCCACGTCACCTGCCACAAGTTTCAGATTGTCCCCTTGCCACGTCACATGCCACAAGTTTCAGATTGTCCCCTTGCCACGTCACATGCTACACATTGCAGATTGTCCACTTGCCACGTCACCTGCCACACATTGCGGATTTTCCACTTGCCATGTCACCTGCCATCCATTGCGGATTGTCCATTTGCCATGTCACCTGCCACACATTGCGGATTTTCCACTTGCCATGTCACCTGCCATCCATTGTGGACTGTCCATTTGCCATGTCACCTGTCACACATTGCGGATTGTCACTTTCCTGTTAAAATCGCTCTGTTTGCCAGTCTGAGTCAGGCAGCAAAGAGAGGATGTAATCTCTGCTGCCTGCACAGTGAGTGAGAGCGGAGCTGGCAGTTTGCAGGGCGGGCGCCGGGCGGTGAGAGATGATGTCATCTCTCTGCCCCGCCACTCGCTGATTGGCCACCCACTAAGCCTCCCCGCAGCTTCCCCAACAACCCCCCGCCGCCGCCGAGTCACCTGGCTGTGTCCGCTCGTACAGTCAGTGTGACTGTACGAGCGCCGAGCGGACAGGGAGCTCGGCGGCTCACCTGCCGCCCGCTCACCGGGCCCTCCTCAGCTGCGGGCCCCGTAGCGACCGCACGGGTCGCTATGGTGGTAGTTCCGCCACTGCAAAGATCTGGGAACTCACAAATGTGGTGGTTGTCCTAACTGTCAATTTTTGTGGCCGGGAAAGGCACACACTTTACCAAATGGTGACATTCACCAAGCCAAACGCTTCACTAATTGCTAGACAATGGGTGTTGTATACTTGATGACATGCATACGTGGTAGCTTTTATGTCGGCAAGACTAAATGTTTCTTTTGAAAACACATATATGACCATACATCAGCCATCAAAGAGGGGGACATTTTGTCCCCCATTGGAAGACATGGAACATGGAAACATAAAGATCCCGATAGCATTGAATTCTTTGCTCTTGACCAAATTCATACGGATATATGGGGAGGTGATTGGGATCACCTAATCCTGCAGGGAGGAGAGATGGATTCATCGCTTAGTAGCAACTAAGCCACCAAGCTTGAATGATGCAATAAGCTATAAACCATTTCTGTATAGACCTGGTGATTGACCAATGTCATTTCAATAAGCTTGGGGTGTTTTTGTCAACTGTGGGTAATATATGTGGTCCTCTAGTTGTGATAGGGACTGGGGGGAGGGTGAGGAAACTAAATTAAATTTTGTGTTTTTTGTAAGTCTTAACTGTTTTTGGCTAAATTGTTGTAACTTGATATATGGTCGTAATGTGTAAACAGCCAACTGCTGTGGAGATAGATAGGTCCTTGAGTCACACTATAGGGCTTAAATCCCTCCAAATGAACAATGCTCTTTATACAGCGTAATTTCATAAACATTTGGCCTATTGTTGCTAATTAGTCCAGGTATATAACTATTTCTGTGGCTGTAGAATGTTCTTTGGTCAGCCTGGGGATATAGGTGTATGTATTTCTGCCTTCAGTTTCTTTTCCTCCCTGTGTGCTGAGATGTGTGTTTGGATTTCTGTTTTGGTTGGTCAATCTGGTTGCCTGTCACCCATGATGTGCTGGAAGGGGTGTAGTGGAACGTGCAACGCTACCAGTAGTTTCTGGCAGTAGAGTTGATATTATTGGATATTTATTTCTGAACTGGGGAGTAGGAGTGCAGTTTGCAACTACAAGGGACCCCACATTATGATATACTTTAGCTTAAGTACACAATATATTAGGCATTATGATGATATACTATGTGGACGATTTGATTACCCATATGATATATCATTTCAGTAACTCCACATGAAATGATCATATAGGAGCTTGGTTCCTTTTACAATTTGTGTGTGGACTGTTCCATCTGATCAGGAGGTGGTGGCCGCTGATAGGGATGAGCTTCGTGTTAGAGTCGAACATACGTTCAACTCGAACATCGGCTGTTCGCCCGTTCTGCGAATTCCAAACGTTATGGGCCGTTCGTGCCAAATTCGTGTGGTGCTCACGGCCCACAATGCACTGCGTCATCACAGTGCATTGCTGGCTCATGATTGGCCAAGCATGCACTGTGACCCAGCATGCTTGGCCAATCACAGCGCCAGCAGCGAGGAGAGCCATGATTGGCCACAGGCAGGATGCCTGTGGCCAATCATAGCTCAGGCTGTGTAGTACACGCCCCACACTATATAAGGCCGCCAGCGCAACGGCCTTGTGTAGTGTGTTGGCATCTGAAGCAGTTAGTGGGTGTTCTGTGTACCTTCAACACAGTATACACCGATCGTTATTGGCCGATTTTCGATCTTGCTCTTCTGAAGTGGTTGTTGTCTGCGTGCCCTGACCGCAGTATACACCGCTATATTCACCTCACCTATATAGCTAGTGATCTATCTTTTATAATAGAGCTTGCAGTCAGTAGTGTTAGGAGCCTGTGCGTGCTGTCTGCGTGCTCTGTACCCAGTACACACTGCCATATCCACCTACATAGCTCTTCTCTATTTGTGCCCACTTGCCATCTGCAGGAGTTATTGGAAGTTGTGTGTGCCTCCAGCACAGCACATTATACATCTGTATATACCCCTTTATCTCTGGTGTTCTATAATAAAGGCATCTGCAGGAGTTAGTGGGTGTTGTGTGCCTCCAGCACAATATACACCTGTATCTACCCTTTATTGCTGTTCTATAATAGAGCCATCTGCAGGGCTTAGTGGGTGTTGTGTGACTCAATTACAGTATACCCCTTTATCTCTAGTGTTCTATAATAAAGGCATCTGCAGGAGTTAGTGGGTGTTGTGTGCCTCCAGCACAATATACACTACCCAACTGCTGTTTTACCCAACTCCCTTCAGGCCATTACCATGTCTGTAAGGCCAGCACGGAGAGGCAGACAGGCGCGAGCCGATAAAAGAGGGCAAGCAGGCTCTGTGTCTAGAGGATGCCCTCTGGGGGCCAGCTTAGGGGCAGCACACCGACTGAATCACAACGCAGA
This sequence comes from Lithobates pipiens, assembly GCF_037356315.1. Lineage (NCBI taxonomy): Eukaryota > Metazoa > Chordata > Amphibia > Anura > Ranidae > Lithobates > Lithobates pipiens. Next base: position 135,272,197 of record NW_027507785.1, read on the forward strand.
GCTCCGCCTGTGCAGGGCGCTGCCTCTGCGCGTTATTCTAAAAGTTCTTTGGTGTGGGCCTTTTTCATCAGATCGCACCGCTGCTATTTGCAACATATGTCTCAAGCGTATCTCGCGTGGCCAAAACATCAGCAGCTTGGGCACCACATGCTTGACCAGACATATGTTGACCTGCCATGCAGCTCGTTTGGCAAGCGTACCTCAAAGACCCACACCAAAGAACAAAGCGGACCTCTCCTTGCTCCTCATCAGCTGGCATCTCCAACCCCACTAGACCTTCAGTCCTCTCTGAAACCTGCTCTGAGAGGAATGAAGGTGTAGAATTAAGTGTGTCACAGCCAAGTGCTTCCGGGCACTCTGCTAGCAGTACACCCACGTCCGATTATAGCAGGCAAATGTCCCTGCCCCAGCTGCTGGACCGGCGAAAGAAGTTCACTCCCAGCCATCCACATGCCCAGCGGTTGAATGCTAGCTTGGCTAAATTGCTAGCACTTCAACTGCTGCCTTTTCAGTTGGTAGACTCGGCCCCCTTCTGTGAGTTTGTACAATGTGCGGTTCCTCAGTGGCAGGTCCCCAAACGCCACTTTTTCTCACGGAAGGCGATTCCGGCTCTCTACCGGCATGTGGAAGGCAATGTCCTTGCCTCGCTGGACAGGGTGGTCAGCGGTAAGGTGCATATTACCGCTGACTCATGGTCCAGCAGGCCCGTTACCTGTCTTTCACGGCCCATTGGGTCACTCTTCTGGCAGCTGGGAAGGATGCAGGACAAGGTACAGTAGTGTTGGAGGTTGTTCCGCCACCACGCCTCCAAAATGCTACTATTGGTTGTGACACACCTCTCTCCTCCACCCCCTCCTCTTCTTCTTCCTCCATGGCCTCTTCCAGTGCTCTGTCCTCCGAACCAGCGGTGCTCCGTAGGCGTTCCATGGGCTACGCAAGTACGCAGGCAAAGCGATGCCATGCCGTGCTTGCTCTGGTTTGTTTGGGGGACAGGAGCCACACTGGGGCGGATGTTTTGTCAGCTCTGCAGGGGCAGGCCGAGAGGTGGTTGACGCCACGCCAGCTTAAGCCAGGAATGCTGGTTTGCGACAATGGCACCAACCTCCTCTCCGCCCTCCGACAGGGACAACTGACCCATGTGCCCTGTGTAGCTCACGTCCTTAACCTGGTGGTGCAGAGGTTCTTGGGCAGGTACCCCGGCTTACAGGATGTCCTGAAGCAGGCCAGGAAAGTCTGTGTGCATTTCCGCCGATCATTTAATGCCTGTGCTCGGCTGGCTGAGCTCCAAAAGGAGTTGAACCTGCCCAAGAACCGCCTTATATGTGACATGCCCACCAGGTGGAACTCAACGTTGGCCATGCTGCAGCGGCTGAACACACAGCAGAGGGCCATCAATGAGTACCTGTGCGACTACGGCACCAGCACAGGGTCAGGGGAGCTTGGTTTTTTCTCACCACGCCAGTGGGGCATGATCAGGGATGCATGCACTGTCCTGTCACCGTTTGAGGAGGCCACAAGGATGGTGAGCAGTGACAGTGCATGCATCAGTGACACTGTACCTCTTGTCCCCCTCTTGGAGCATACGCTGCGTGGAATAATGGACAGGGCACTTGAGGCAGAACAGAGGCAGGAAGAGGAGGACTTCCTTGCCTCTCAAGGCCCCCTTTATCCAGACAGTGTTCCTGCTGTGCCACCCATCACACAGGAAGAGGATGAGGAGGAGGAAGAGGAGGAGGATGATTGTGTCAGCATTGAGGTGGAGGCTGGCACTCAGCATCAGCAGCAGCAGTCTTGTAGGGATGATTTACAGTCCCAAGAAACACGTGGACTTGTACGTGGCTGAGAGGAGGTAGCTGCGGATCATGTTGCCCTTAGTGACCCAGAGGACTCCGGACCAAATGCCTCAGCTAACCTACGCTGCATGGCCTCCCTGATCCTGCAAAGCCTGCGGAAGGATCCTCGTATTCTTCGGATCAAGGAGAGGGACCATTACTGGCTGGCCACTCTCCTTGATCCACGGTACAAGGGTAAGGTTGCCGACCTTATCTTGCCATCACAGAGGGAGCAGAGGATGAGACATCTCCGGGAGGCCTTGCAGAAAGGTCTGTGCAACGCGTTCCCAGAGACTGGGAGGTTACAAACTCCTGGTCCTGGACAACGTGTTGCTAAAGCATCGGTCAGAAGGAGCGGTGGAGAAGGTGGCCGTCTGACTGATGCTTTCAGACAATTTTTTAGTCCGCAGCCCCAAGGTATGATCGGTTCCAGCAACCATCGCCAGCGTCTGATTTACATGGTGCAGGAATACCTAGGGGCAAGGTCAGACTTGGACACCTTTCCCACTGAAAATCCTCTGGCTTACTGGGTCTTGAGGATGGATCACTGGCCAGAGCTTGAACAGTATGCAATTGAGCTACTGGCCTGTCCTGCATCCAGCGTTCTTTCGGAACGCACCTTCAGTGCTGCTGGTGGCTTTGTTACCGATCACAGGGTGCACCTGTCCACCGAATCAGTTGATCGACTGACCTTCATCAAGATGAATCAGTCTTGGATCACCCACAGCTACCAAGCACCTGAAGCTGATGTAACCGAATAATTTTTTTTGAAATATCACATCCCTTCAAGACTGCCTATGCTGATGCTGAGTGACTGTCCTGTTATGTTGATTGTCTATCCTCTTCCTCCTCCGCTGATATGTTGGAAGAAACATTTCTGGTTCTGGGTGATGCCATCAGCCCAATTTTTCTGCCCCTGTTTAACAGGGGCGTTTAATTACAATTTTTGATGCAATGCTTTGCAGCAGGGCTAATTCCTGCACTAAAACTAGAGTATATGGGAGAGGTTGCAGTGTGGTGGCACCAGCACCAGTGCCTAAGGCCCAATTTTTCTGCCCCTGTTTAACAGGGGCGTTTAATTACAATTTTTGATGCAATGCTTTGCAGCAGGGCTAATTCCTGCAATAAAAAAAGAGTATATGGGAGAGGTTGCAGTGTGGTGGCACCAGCACCAGTGCCTAAGGCCCAATTTTTCTGCCCCTGTTTAACAGGGACATGTAATTACAATTCTTGATATAATATTTCACAGGAGGGCCCGTTCCTGTGCCCACCCAGAGTAACTGTGAGGACTTATAGTGTTGTGGCACGAGCACCACAACCACCAAAGGTAAATTTTTCTACCACTGTTCAACAATGGCATGTAATTACAATTCTTGATATAATCGTTCACAGCAGGGAGCTCCAGCGCCCACCAAGAGTCACTTTGAGGGCTTACAATGTTGTGGCAAAACCAACACCTTGTTCCGCCATTTCTGCAGAGCATATAGGGCAGGCCCCTACTTTCAAACATCCAACTTACAAACATCTCCTACTTGCAAACGGAAGGAGACAACAGCAAGTGAGATGAAAAAAGATGGACGACAAAACAAATTATACAGGGGTGATAACCCTTTCCTATGTTTTTCAAAAAGCTTAAAAATAGTTTTTTTGACTGGAGCTACACTTTAAAAATGTACCAGTTGAAAATTACAAACAGATTCAACTTAACACAACAAACCTACACAGTCCCTGTCTTGTTTGCACCGCCTGTATACTGCTGTTCTGAGTATATAGGGCCTGGGGGCCACAAGCGTTTCCTTTTTTTAATATGGGTACGGGGTTCCCCTTAATATGCGTACAAGACCCAAAGGGGTTGGTAATGGGCAGGGAGGGCTACCCATGCCATTTTTCTCAATGATTTTCAACCATATTGCAGGAACCAGATATAACATTAAAACCGCAAGCAGTTTTAAATGATGTTATTTCCGTTTAATGTCATTTTGTGCAGGGACTGTTCTAAACACGGGAAACACGTGGCACTTCACAGGCACACTACAGACACCCCCCAGGCACCATATTTAAAGGAATATTTCACTTTTTTTTTTTCACTTTAATCGTCATTAAAATCAGTGCTCCCGCCAAAACGGCCATTTTTAAAAACATTTTAGGCATTGACCCATGTCCCCTGGGGCAGGAGCCAGGTCCCCAAACCCTTTTTAGGACAGTATCTTGCATATTAGCCATTAAAATTAGCACTTTCAATTTCGAACGTTCGAGTCCCATAGACTTCAATGGGGTTCTAAAGTTCGTAGGAATTTGGGGTCCGTTCGAAAGTTCTGGTGCGAACCGAACCGGGGGTGTTCGGCTCATCCCTAGCCGCTGACTGTGTGAAGACCACATATAAAAAAATTTCACCCCATTTATATATCCTTTCCTGTACAAAACTTCAAGGCATGTGACAATAGATTACTAGGTCACAATACAGAGTGATAGGATGTGATCCTGACTGACATCTATATTGTTCATTCTAGTGTATGACTGCATTTTAAATTTCCTGAAGAAGCAGGCTATGCCACCCGAAAAACAACCCGCATCAGAGCAACAGCAAGTCCTATATCCCCCACTCATGTGGGGTTGGGGTTAACCAATAGGGATGGCCGAACTGTCGCCCGGAGGTTGGTTCGCGAATTTTGCGTGTTTGCGATTCGCCAAACTGGCGGACTATTGCCGCTGTTCGCCCGGCAGACATATGTGTTTACAGTGTGAAAGAACTTTGACCCATGATGACACATCCATCATGGGGTACAGGGAGGGCTCGAGTCCTGCGGGAACACATGGGAACGGCGTTCCCGTACTATTTCCACAGCGGGAACGCCGTTCCCATTAGCCGCCTTAGGGCTGAGGCTATGCAGCGCTTAGTCCGCCGCCGCTCCTCGGCCGCCCGAGTGACTGGTTGCTAGGCAGGGGCCGCTCCGCGTCTAGCAACCGGTCACATGACGTCGGCCGTACACGTGGGCACGCACTGGCACGAGTCAGCGAGCAGTGTGACACACGCTGCACGCCTGCTTGGATCCGGACTGTCCCCTCCCTCCCCTCTACCCAGTGCCAGACAGTCCTGGCCTCCTGGGGCCACAGCCGCTGCATTGCTTCCGGTTTACTTCTCTCCCGAGAACAGAAGGGAAGAGGATACCAGGTTAGTAACTAGTGTGTATGTTTCACTCTGCAATACCCTGCCAATACTCTGCAATACCCTATCAATACTCTGCCAATACTCTGCCAATACCCTATCAATACTCTGCAATACCCTATCAATACTCTGCAATACCCCGCCAATACTCTGCAATACCCTGCCAATACTCTGCAATACCCTGCCAATACTCTGCAATACATACCCTGCCAATACTCTTCCATACCCTGCAATACTCTGCAATACCCTATCAATACTCTGCAATAATGTGCCAATACTCTGCCAATACTCTGCAATACCCTGCCAATACTCTGCAATACTCTGCCAATACATACCCTGCCAATACTCTGCAATACCCTGCCAATACTCTGCAATACCCTATCAATACTCTGCAATACCCTGCCAATACTCTGCAATACCCTATCAATACTCTGCAATACCCTGCCAATACTCTGCAATACATACCCTGCCATACCCTGCCAATACTCTGCAATACTCTGCAATACCCTATCAATACTCTGAAATACCCTGCCAATACTCTGCAATACCCTGCCAATACTCTGCAATACCCTATCAATACTCTGCAATACTGTGCCAATACTCTGCAATACTCTGCCAATACTCTGCAATACCCTGCCAATACTCTGCCAATACTCTGCAATACCCTGCCAATACTCTGCAATACCCTGCCAATACTCTGCAATACTCTGCAATACTCTGCCAATACATACTCTGCAATACCCTGCCAATGCTCTGCAATACCCTGCCAATACTCTACAATACTCTGCCAATACTCTGCCAATACTCTGCCAATACTCTGCAATACTCTGCAATACATACCCTGCCAATACTCTACAATACTCTGCCAATACTCTGCAATACTCTGCAATACATACCCTGCCAATACTCTGCAATACCCTGCCAATACTCTGCAATACCCTATCAATACTCTGCAATACTGTGCCAATACTCTGCAATACCCTGCCAATACTCTGCAATACCCTATCAATACTCTGCAATACCCTGCCAATATTCTGCAATACCCAATCAATACTCTGCAATACCCTATCAATACTCTGAAATACCCTGCCAATACTCTGCAATACATACCCTGCCATACCCTGCCAATACTCTGCAATACCCTGCCAATACTCTGCAATACCCTATCAATACTCTGCAATACTGTGCCAATACTCTGCAATACTCTGCCAATACTCTGCAATACCCTGCCAATACTCTGCCAATACTCTGCAATACCCTGCCAATACTCTGCAATACTCTGCAATACTCTGCCAATACTCTGCCAATACATACTCTGCAATACCCTGCCAATACTCTGCAATACCCTGCCAATACTCTACAATACTCTGCCAATACTCTGCCAATACTCTGCAATACTCTGCAATACATACCCTGCCAATACTCTGCAATACCCTGACAATACTCTGCAATACCCTGCCAATACTCTGCAATACCCTATCAATACTCTGCAATACTGTGCCAATACTCTGCAATACCCTGCCAATACTCTGCAATACCCTATCAATACTCTGCAATACCCTATCAATACTCTGCAATACCCTGCCAATACTCTGCAATATCCTTTCAATACTCTGCAATACCCTATCAATACTCTGCAATACCCTGCCAATACTCTGCAATACATACCCTGCCAATACTCTGCAATACATACCCTGCCATACCCTGCCAAAACTCTGCCATACTCTGCCAATACTCTGCAATACCCTATCAATACTCTGCAATACCCTGACAATACTCTGCAATACCCTATCAATACTCTGCAATACCCTATCAATACTCTGCAATACCCTGCCAATACTCTGCAATACATACCCTGCCAATACTCTGCAATACATACCCTGCCATACCCTGCCAATACTCTGCCATACCCTGCCAATACTCTGCAATACCCTGCCAATACTCTGCAATACTCTGCCAATACATACCCTGCCAATACTCTGCAAAACCCTATCAATACTCTGCAATACCCTATCAATACTCTGCAATACCCTGCCAATACTCTGCAATGCCCTATCAATACTCTGCAATACCCTGCCAATACTCTGCAATACATACCCTGCCATACCCTGCCAATACTCTGCAATACCCTGCCAATACTCTGCAATACCCTATCAATACTCTGCAATACCCTGCCAATACTCTGCAATACATACCCTGCCATACCCTGCCAATACTCTGCAATACCCTGCCAATACTCTGCAATACCCTATCAATACTCTGCAATACTGTGCCAATACTCTGCAATACTCTGCCAATACTCTGCAATACCCTGCCAATACCCTGCCAATACTCTGCCAATACTCTGCAATACCCTGCCATACTCTGCCAATACTCTGCCAATATATACTCTGCAATACTATACAATACTCTGCCAATACTCTGCCAATACTCTGCAATACTCTGCAATACATACCCTGCCAATACTCTGCAATACCCTATCAATACTCTGCAATACTGTGCCAATACTCTGCAATACCCTACCAATACTCTGCAATACCCTGCCAATACCCTGCCAATACTCTGCAATACCCTGCCAATACTCTGCATAACATACCCTGCCAATACTCTGCAATACATACCCCGCCAATACTCTGCAATACCCCACCAATACTCTGCAATACATACCCTGCCAATACTCTGCAATACCCTGCCAATACTCTGCAATATATACCCTGCCAATACTCTGCAATACTTACTCTGCCAATACTCTGCAATACCCTGCCAATACTCTGCAATACATACCCTGCCAATACTCTGCAATACCCTGCCAATACTCTGCAATACATACCCTGCCGATACTTACTCTGCAATACTTACCCTGCCAATACTCTGCAATACTCTGCCAATACTCTGCAATACATACCCTGCCGATACTTACTCTGCAATACTTACCCTGCCAATACTTACTCTGACAAGTCTCTGCAATACTTACCCTGCAATACCCAGCAATGCCCTGCCAATAATCTGCAATACCCAGCCAATACTCTGCAATACATACCCTGCCAATAGTCTGCAATACTTACTCTGACAATACTCTGCAATACCCTGCCAATACTCTGCAATACCCCACCAATACTCTGCAATACATACCCTGCCAATACTCTGCAATACCCTGCCAATACTCTGCAATACATACCCTGCCGATACTTACTCTGCAATACTTACCCTGCCAATACTCTGCAATACCCTGCCAATACTCTGCAATACATACCCTGCCGATACTTACTCTGCAATACTTACCCTGCCAATACTTACCCTGACAAGACTCTGCAATACTTACCCTGCAATACCCAGCAATGCCCTGCCAATAATCTGCAATACCCAGCAATAATCTGCCATACCCTGCCATTATTCTGCAATACCCTGCCAATACTTATCCTGCTAATATTCTGCAATACCCTGCCAATACTTACCCTGCCAATACATATTCTGCAAATACCCAGCCATACCCATCCATGCTCAGCCAAAATATTATTGGGGGAGATGACGTGGATATTACAGTGGCGGAGATGTATATTACAGTGGGGGAGATGTATATTGCAGTGGGGACTATATGGTGGTGACATTTTCACAGGTTTTTGCAAATTCAGTTATTATTTGCTGATCCGAAAAATTATCCAATCTGTGACTCTGATCCAAGAAATGATCCGATCCGTGAGTTTTTTGATCCGTTGCCGATAATCTTGCACGGCAAGGGCAATGTTATTCCAGTTTGTGGGATATTTTCTAATTTGCTGTATTTGAATTTGGAACAGGGTGTATTTGTGTTAGAAATTCCCTGCGAGGGAAAGATCATCACCCATTGTGTTGATTATTCTGTTTGACAAGTTAACTTATTTTGTTTTTGTAAACTGGCACTTTACAATAAATGTTGTACTGTATTTTCTGTGAAATATATATGCATATGAGCGTACCTTTTTTTTTTTTTTGGTGGGGGAGTGGATCTTGGGTGGGAGTTCCCACACTTTTTTCCCCAGGACTTGACCCCTGGGTACAGGACAGCCAATTGAGACATTTCAGCACATGGACAATTGGACATACCCCCTACCTTATAAATAGACCTGATCTGGCGGCCATTTGACATTCTGTCTTATGTCAGTGTAGGGAGAGGTTGCTGTGTGGAGCAGGGACAGACTGTAGTGACACAAATCACTAACTATTAGGTCCACAAAAGTCCTTTTAAGGACTGGTATAGGTGTAGTACACTATATAGGGTTCAGTGCACTGCTGTGCTGGTGATTGCAGCTGTCTTTTGTCAGTGTAGGAACAGGACGCTGTGTGCAGCAGGGACAGTCAGTTTAATCACTAGCTAGCTATTACTATTAGGTCTACAAAGGTCCTTTTAAGGACTGGTATAGGTGTACAATATATAGGCTGCTGGTGCAGGGCTGTGCTGCAGATTACTGCTGGTTTCTGTCGCAGTCTTTTATCAGTGTAGGGACTGAGGGACAGTCTGCAAATCACTAGCTACTAGGTCCACAAAGGTCCTTGTAAGGACTGGTATAGGTGTACAATATATAGGGTGCTGGTGCAGGGCTGTGCTGCAGATTACTGCTGGTTTCTGCAGCAGTCTTTTATCAGTGTAGGGAATGAGGGACAGTCTGCAAATCACTAGCTACTAGGTCCACAAAGGTCCTTGTAAGGACTGGTATAGGTGTACAATATTGAAGTAACTGATAAATCCAATCTATTATTATTATCAGTTATGTATTATTTTGTCTAGTCCCTATAGTTTAGTTAGTCTATCTATACTCCAAGCACATGCTATCGTTAATATCACAATACTACCACAATTAGCTATGAAATCGATACACGGTCTAAGATCAATCAAATCTCATTTATTTCCCAAGGAAATAAGAAAGCTTACATAAGGTATCAATAAAGGTTACAAGAATACATAGCATACAATCAGAATACAATATAAGAAATACTTATCAGACCTTCGCAGCTAAGCCTCATGATGGAAGTGAGAGGCCGAACTCATTGTTGAAACCCTTTTTGATAAACATACCTCAGCCATACCACACCCCATTGCCCACCCTACTTTGCCTGTGGACCAATCAGCGTCTCTGGGGTGTCTCCTCCCCCAGGCTAACCACCTCGGACAGTCCTGCCATAATTGGCCTCTGGGGGGCAGTGTCTGCCCATGAATTGCAACTGCTCCGACTGGGTTCCCATCTTGTGGTTCGATCTCGGACGCCCCTCCCGCTCATTAATTATCTCTCTTTGTCCTTACAGACAGACCGGCGCCGTCATTGTTCTAACTGTCTTTGAAGCTCAGTACACTCCAGGTGGGCTGAATAGAACTCATTCTGCTATTCAGATTGTGTTTTGGTGCCACATTCCTTTATCCTTTAAACATGTGGGACTGCAAATATCAATATGGCTGAGTTCGGCTGTACAAACAGCTGTGTAGAACTTTATATGTATAACATTAATTCCTGTTCGATTCCAACAAATGCCGCTTTGCGCCTAAAAGGCACATACCACCCTTCTTTAGACACGGCTCCTATTGAACAGTCCATAACTGTCTTAACGTGTGTAGTTCCCCAACATGTGCTTCCGAACCAGTACCTGTGGCACAGTCCTTAGCTTGTGTAGCGCGTGGTTGTTTTCAACAAGAGCTCCAGAGACATCTCTCATGGAACAGTACACAATTGTCTTACCATGCTTTCAACGTGTGCAGAAACAGGTCCTATGGAGCAGTCCATAATTGTTTTACCATGTGATGTTTCCCAACACGTGCCGCTTTGCCACTGAGTGACACATCTCCACCATTCTTCAGCGCCAGCTTCCATGTCACCATTCTGTATCTTGGGTATCTTCAGGACGGCAGTACAGGCAAGGGGTGTCCATTCATTCACTATTCACCAGCACCCATTCAGAGCAACATATCACCCAGCTTTTAGACCCAGAGTCACGAGGAGGGCCTTTCGCCCATGTTTTAACCTAAAATACACCTTTATCACACTACGCCATTACATAAATCAACCCATTACCCTAATACACATATATACATAGGACCCCTCAAATTGCGTATCCCGCTCCCCACCTCCTATACGTCCTTGCCATAACTACGGGTCGGGATTAGGCAGGCTTGCTTGCAGCGGCGTTGCAGGGCTCTGATTTGGCAGCAACGTCTCCAATTTGTACACAGAGAGCTTACCGTCAAATCGTCCCTCAACTTGCATAGACAAATGGGAGACCCTTCTAGATAAATATCGCTTAACTACACATATAAATTTACAACAATTACCAAACCCACACAATTCCACCCCTGTGCCTGGATTTCAGAGATCATGCCCATGGTATACCATGCACCTCTACCTATGGTTAGGTTCAAGGAACCCTTTAGTTCCATGACTAACACTACACCGGTATTCTTTAGGACAAAGAAACAAACTCGCCTATGTCCTAAATAATACCTGGGTGCCTCCTTCCCAGCAATGATCTCTCCATCCAGAACACAGAGAGAAATAACTTCCCAACATTACTCGTTCATCCCCACGTATTGACCTGGCATACAACGGACATTATGGTCATGCTCCCGACAAAGGGAAATATCCACCTGCCCCCCAGCGTTCATCTTCTCTGATCACATGTGTGATATAGCCTCAAATGCAACAAGATAGAATCCCCAGTCAGTAAGCCCTTTGATGCCACCAAATATACAGACCGAGTCTGCACTTCTGTATATGGGAACATACAGCATAACACCTTTCACAATCCAACTTAGTACAGCCCATACAGGCATTCGACCACTACTTTGGATTAGTGTAAGCAACGTGTTTTGGCAAAATCTTACTGAGCGGTGATGCTAACTCATCAGGCCACTGCCCCTCATACAGAGACGGTACAATCAGCTTGATGTTGGCTGATATTTCCACCTGCCACAGAGTGCGCGCCAGAGCCAATGGCAGGTTTCTGTCCTCTCTACCAACCTCTCAACATGGTTGACAAAATCCGGAGCCATTCTAACCTGAGTGTTTCTGTGACTTCATTGAATGTTATCAAGGATGCCACCAATCTCCCGGGGTAACAAAGTCACGCTCCTTCTCTGAAGCTATGGCTGTGAGTTTGTTCCTCAGGAGGCTGATGTCCCCTCCATTAACAACACCCATCCCAGCTATTATCCCCCCCCCCAATATAGTGCTGAATACATCCCTCCTCTTTCGGGTTACCCCTCAGAAATAAGCATCCTGCATGGACCTCATTCTCTGGGAGTAAGTCACTGGTACAATGACCGCACTTGATTCAGTGTATACTCAGCACATATAGGGTGATAGGTTTTTATCAACCACCGTGAGCTGTTGCAGCGCCATATGGTGAAGTCATATGATACCCTGGTAGCCAGCGTTTGTTCCCTTTATTTTAACAGAGCATGCTCCTGTGTGTATTTACTGGCATTATCTGTGCAGGGTTTCAACCTCACAGGTGAGACATCAACCAGGCGTATCTTCCCCATGTCTAGTTTTGGTGTCCCGCATGTCCAGTAACCGAAAGCTTCTCTCTAGGACCGCTAGGATTGAGACACCACCCCTACGAGGACGTTTTCACCCCATTGATGTGTCACCTGGCACCCTTTAGTCTGACCAACAGCTACCTTATTATGCATAAGCGCCAGCCTGCCTCCTGGGTACCTGCACCATATTAACTCTGTTACATCAATACATGTCATACATTAAAACCTTTCTTCTTTCAATTCCTCCTTCCAACAAAAAAAACACATATTTTACATTTTCATGTTTTGACGGATTGGATGTGTCATAATTCTTCCCCATCCTCCAACCATTAATAACATGTTTGCATTCATCAGGAGAGACTTCGGTAAAAATATTTCACAAGTTCTCTGTTGTTTCAGATTCAGCACTCGCACCACATTGTCCATAAGGAAAAAAAACAAGTATTAATCTGAATCTTTCAAGTTTTTTCTTTTTTCCTCCCCTGATGTTTATCAGAACAAATTTGTGGCGTGGTGTGGCACAGACAAACTGCCAACCAGATGATCATCTGTCATCCATGTTCCAGAAGCCTCTCCAATTCTCGCCCCACCAGGATTCTGGAACTGAAAAACAAGAGCAGTATCAAATTCTTATCCACAATATCTGTTCGCTTACTATGTTGTTTCCCTCCTTGGAACCCAGGACCTCAGTATTCCTGGCTTCTGCAACTCTGACCAAACTATCCAAACAACCATGACCTCTTTAGGCTGAACCCACTGTAAAATGGATCCCCATGGTATGATCAAAAAATGTTTAAAACTGAACGTCAGTGTTGCTTCTCAAAAACTTCAAATTTTACAAGCTACAAAGACAATGCATCTATCTGTATCTTTACGATGTATGCACTACCCCCTTTCAGGTGACTGGTTCTAACTGAGGGCATTGTCAATTCCCCCCCTTTCAGGTGGATTAGACCTACTACTTTTCCACCTGAATAAAAATATAACTAAAATAGACGACTAAACCAATATCAAACAAAAAATTTTGAGAAAAAAAAATTAAATAAAAAAAAATAAAAAAAAATTAAATTTAAAATCTGGCCATGATCACACAAATAACATGACAAGACAACCACCATACAACAATGACAAACACTCAACTTTTAGTTGACAACATCTATGGACTTTTCTCCTGAGAAGAGTGCTCATTCCAATCTGAAATACAATTAGTTAATGGGGAAAACGAAAAACAAAAACAAAACAAAGCATATGTCTCTCATCACAACACTGTAGCTTCATTTATATCTTTTTAGTACTATTTATTTTTCATTGTTTGCAAACAATTACTAACTAATGAGCTCATGGTACCATGTGATAATCGATTATGCATTTACAATAACCTAACCCCTGTTCTGCTATATTTTTCCCACTGTTGTTCTCACTTTGAGAGACCTGCAAACAAATGCAAATGTCTGTATCCGAACCAGTTTAACTTCTTCCCTGGTCTCTGGAAAAGGAACACACAGACAGTGATTACACACAATTCTTATGCTAAGCAGCAGTATTGGATATTACTCAGGAAAAGTTTACAAAGACTGACAATAAGAGAAGAGTAAAGAAACACAAGAAAAACAATACTCATAACTGAAACATCTTTTAACCACACAAAAAAAAAACCCACAATACCAATTCAGAGGTTTATCCCTGAAAGTACAAAACAAAAAAAAACAAAAAAAATGTATATCTATATCAAGATCCTCTATCATATTCTGAACCTGAAACTTACATCAAACCTTTTTCATAGCAGGGAAACATTGACCAGAATATTCTTACCATACCTGCAGCTCACTAAGTTCTGCTAACATTGTTTCCCCCAGTGCTATATTTGAATAACCATACGTCTACCTCCATTTTGACTTTACGCAACTGTCCTACATATTGCTTTTCTGTTTGTAGACCCCGCATTTGCGTTTTACACGGGAAATGGGTTTGATTACTATGGGTTCCATGCTTTGGATGGCTACCCCACCTGGCTGAATAACACACATGAAGCCTTGGGGTCGTTTTCGGGTATAATTTCCTTTCGATATCATTATTCGCCGCCCGACAATATTTTGAAATGTGACCCCCCCCTTTTACACAAAAAACATTTTAGTTCTGGTTTCCCTGCATAGGCCATTTTTTTAGCATATGGCGCTGGAAACCCACATTGCTGGATAATATTACTGCGATTGGAATGAACAGACTTTACACTTTCGTTGTCTGAGGAGTCATCAGAAGTTTCAACTCCTGAGTCAATTTCAAGTGCAGTTATCCCACCTTTATTTGCCTCTTCCACATCGATTCCCATCACAATACTATCATTTGCAGTGATAATAGCATATGGGTTTTCTTCATGTTTCACTTCTAGCTTTTCTGTACACTGAGCATGTGCGGAGGGTACCTCCACCATTGCACACTTGGAGGATAATTCCATTATGGCTGCTTGTGCCTTAAGCATTGTGATAACCTGCAAATTATCAGCCTCCCTTTGATTCAAAGAGGCAATGCAACTTTCTCTTAATTTGCACGTTTGTTCTAATTCATCTAATCTCTGTTGCAATACACATTTCTCAGTCACTACTTGTTTAATCCGACTACGAGCATCTGCATCAGCCTTTTCAATCCCCATTAATATATCACTTACCTGTTCCATCACTTTTTCTCTATCAGCAAACCATTCTAATTCTTTTTGTTCCGCAATTTCTTTCATTCTCATTAACATGCATAAGGCATTGGCTCTGTTTCCTGCCTTTTTTTGATTTATTACTTATGAGATTGTTATGTGTATTACATTGTCTCAAAAGTTCCCCAAATTGATACGTTAACTTACTCTCGTGAGTAAGTTGAAATCTAATACCACCATGCTTGCTAATGAAACCTTCAATGGCTTCCATTGATATGCCAATTAGCCTACCCACACTAAAGTTGCTCCACCAGTTGCTTAGACAATAGAAAACAGACAAACAAATAGATAACCCCCACAAAGTCACAGATACAGCTGTTTAAAAGCTAGCTTCCACCTCTAGTCCTACCCACAACCAAAAACAAAACAAAAAAAAAAAAAACAGATACGAACCGTTTAAATCTACAGTGACTTGTGGTTCTACAGCATACAAGACACAAGGCACACTCTTAATCAATGCCTTGGTCTTCTATTGGACCAGAGCTATTTCACTCTCACGTGGGTAGAAATAAAAACCTATATTTCCCCCACTTTTTTCTTTTTCCTCAAAGATGTATGGTCATTCCTGTCAATCTCTAACCAACACTTTGCATTAGCAATACACTAAACAAACAGATACCAAGCACACACAAAGACACAGATGAAGCTGTTTAGAAGCTACCTTTCACCTGTAGTCCCACACCAAATACAAAAAAAACCCCCAAAAAACAAATACAAATCCATTTAACCACGAATTTCTTTAGGAGAACACACTCTTATTCAATGCTCTCCTCTCCAATAGCAGGCCACAGGGAATTTCTCTTGGGACTTTTCCCTCAAAATTGTGTGGTTTATCCTGTCATTCTGCGGTTATATCACATAACCAGGGATGATCAGTCCCTATCTCGCCAGTGAGCCAATTTGCCCTCTGGTTACAGGTCTGCAGCAAACACAACAATAACGTACATATATATATATATATATATATATATATATATATATATATATATATATATATATCAGTCACAGTTACCTCACCAGGTTTTACGCGTCCGTTCTACCAGTGAAATATCTCACAGAATCTTCCTGCTCATCCAAGCGTGGTTTCAGAATTCGCGAGCCAGCGCCAATCTTGTCCACACTAGAGATGACTTTCAGTTCTGGGTGTCTGAGGATCTGTGCTTACAGGGACTCAGAAACAAAAATACATTAGATTTTTGTGGATTCTGTGTAAAAATAGGTTTTACACGCCTTCTGGGGTGCCAAATGAAGTAACTGATAAATTCAATCTATTATTATTATCAGTTATGTATTATTTTGTCTAGTCCCTATTGTTTAGTTAGTCTATCTATACTCCAAGCACATGCTATCGTTAATATCACAATACTACCACAATTAGCTATGAAATCGATACACGGTCTAAGATCAATCAAATCTCATTTATTTCCCAAGGAAATAAGAAAGCTTACATAAGGTATCAATAAAGGTTACAAGAATACATAGCATACAATCAGAATACAATATAAGCAATACTTATCAGACCTTCGCAGCTAAGCCTCATGATGGAAGAGAGAGGCCGAACTCATTGTTGAAACCCTTTTTGATAAACATACCTCAGCCATACCACACCCCATTGCCCACCCTACTTTGCCTGTGGACCAATCAGCGTCTCTGGGGCGTCTCCTCCCCCAGGCTAACCACCTCGGACAGTCCTGCCATAATTGGCCTCTGGGGGGCAGTGTCTGCCCATGAATTGCAACTGCTCCAACTGGGTTCCCATCTTGTGGTTCGATCTCGGACGCCCCTCCCGCTCATTAATTATCTTTCTTTGTCCTTACAGACAGACCGGCGCCGTCATTGTTCTAACTGTCTTTGAAGCTCAGTACACTCCAGGTGGGCTGAATAGAACTCATTCTGCTATTCAGATTGTGTTTTGGTGCCACATTCCTTTATCCTTTAAACATGTGGGACTGCAAATATCAATATGGCTGAGTTCGGCTGTACAAACAGCTGTGTAGAACTTTATATGTATAACATTAATTCCTGTTCGATTCCAACAAATATATAGGGTTGTGGTGCACTGCTGCTGACTGCTGCCCTATTCTGCAGCAGTCTTTTATCAGTGTAGGGACCGAGGGACAGTCTGCAAATCACTAGCTACTAGGTCCACAAAGGTCCTTTTAAGGACTGGTATAGGTGTACAATATATAGGGTGCTGGTGCAGGGCTGTGCTGCAGATTACTGCTGGTTTCTGCAGCAGTCTTTTATCAGTGTAGGGACTGAGGGACAGTCTGCAAATCACTAGCTACTAGGTCCACAAAGGTCCGTTTAAGGACTGGTAAAGGTGTAGTACAGTATATAGGGTTCAATGCACTGCTGTGCTGGTGATTGCAGCTGTATTTTGTCAGTGTAGGGACAGGACGCTGTGTGCAGCAGGGACAGTCAGTTTAATCACTAGCTAGCTATTACTATTAGGTCCTTTTAAGGAGTGGTATAGGTGTACAATATATAGGGTGCTGGTGCAAGGCTGCGCTGCAGATTACTGCTGGTTTCTGCAGCAGTCTTTTATCAGTGTAGGGACTGAGGGACAGTCTGCAAATCACTAGCTATTAGGTCCACAAAGGTCCTTGTAAGGACTGGTATAGGTGTACAATATATAGGGTTGTGGTGCACTGCTGCTGACTGCTGCCCTATTCTGCAGCAGTCTTTTATCAGTGTAGGGCAGGGGTGTCCAAACTACGGCCCTCCAGTTGTTCAGGAAATACAATCCCCATCATGCCTAGTCATGTCTTTGAATGTCAGAGTTTT
This sequence comes from Lithobates pipiens, assembly GCF_037356315.1. Classification (NCBI taxonomy): domain Eukaryota; kingdom Metazoa; phylum Chordata; class Amphibia; order Anura; family Ranidae; genus Lithobates; species Lithobates pipiens. The sequence continues at coordinate 135,290,190 of NW_027507785.1, forward strand.
ACAATGCCTCATGGGATGTGTAGTTCTGCAACAGCTGGAGGGCCGTAGTTTGGACACCCCTGGTGTAGGGACTGAGGGACAGTCTGCAAATCACTAGCTACTAGGTCCACAAAGGTCCTTTTAAGGACTGGTATAGGTGTACAATATATAAGGTGCTGGTGCAGGGCTGTGCTGCAGATTACTGCTGGTTTCTGCAGCAGTCTTTTATCAGTGTAAGGACTTAGGGATAGTCTGCAAATCACTAGCTACTAGGTCCACAAAGGTCCTTGTAAGGACTGGTATAGGTGTACAATATATAGGGTTGTGGTACACTGCTGCTGACTGCTGCCCTATTCTGCAGCAGTCTTTTATCAGTGTAGGGGACTGAAGGACTGTCTGCAAATCACTAGCTATTAGGTCCACAAAGGTCCTTGTAAGGACTGGTATAGGTGTACAATATATAGGGTGCTGGTGCAAGGCTGTGCTGCAGATTACTGCTGGTTTCTGCAGCAGTCTTTTATCAGTGTAAGGACTTAGGGACAGTCTGCAAATCACTAGCTACTAGGTCCACAAAGGTCCTTGTAAGGACTGGTATAGGTGTACAATATATAGGGTTGTGGTGCACTGCTGCTGACTGCTGCCCTATTCTGCAGCAGTCTTTTATCAGTGTAGGGACTGAGGGACAGTCTGCAAATCACTAGATACTAGGTCCACAAAGGTCATTTTAAGGACTGGTATAGGTGTACAATATATAGGGTGCTGGTGCAGGGCTGTGCTGCAGATTACTGCTCGTTTCTGTAGCTGTCTTTTATCAGTGTAGGGACTGAGGGACAGTCTGCAAATCACTAGCTACTAGGTCCACTAAGGTCCAATTAAGGACTGGTATAGGTGTAGTACAGTATATAGGGTTCAGTGCACTGTTGTGCTGGTGATTGCAGCTGTTTTTTGTCAGTGTAGGGACAGGATGCTGTGTGCAGCAGGGAGAGACTGTAGTGACACAAATCACTAGCTATTAGGTCCACAAAAGTCCTTTTAAGGACTGGTATAGGTGTAGTACAGTATATAGGGTTCAGTGCACTGTTGTGCTGGTGATTGCAGCTGTCTTTTGTCAGTGTAGGGACAGGACGCTGTGTGCAGCAGGGACAGTCAGTTTAATCACTAGCTAGCTATTACTATTAGGTCCACAAAGGTCCTTTTAATGACTGGTATAGGTGTACAATATATAGGGTGCTGGTGCAGGGCTGTGCTGCAAATTACTGCTGGTTTCTGCAGCAGTCTTTTATCAGTGTAGGGACTGAGGGACAGTCTTCAAATCACTAGCTACTAGGTCCACAAAGGTCATTGTAAGGACTGGTATAGGTGTACAATATATAGGGTTGTGGTGCACAGTGCTGGTGTCAGTGCTCTATATCACGGTGCTGGTGTCAGTGCTCTATATCACGGTGCTAGTGTCAGTGCTCTCTATGACGGTGCTGGTGTCAGTGCTCTCTATCACGGTGCTGGTGTCAGTGCTCTATATCTCGGTGCTGGTGTCAGTGCTCTATATCACGGTGCTGGTGTCAGTGCACTCTATCACAGTGCTGGTGTCAGTGCTCTATATCTCAGTGCTGGTGTCAGTGCTCTATATCACGGTGCTGGTGTCAGTGCTCTATATCATGGTGCTGGTGTCAGTGCACTCTATCACTGTGCTGGTGTCTGTGCTCTCTATCTCGGTGATGGTTTCAGTGCTCTATATCACAGTGCTGGTGTCAGTGCTCTTTATCATGGTGCTGGTGATCATCTCCTGCAACCTTTTCATAGCCTACCTTGACCTTTCCTCTCCTCCATTGCCTTCATGTGCTCCTGAGTCCTGAAATGTCAAAATTTCACAGATAAAAAAAGAATGCTTGTAGTTGTCGATCCACGATTCACGTCATACATGTGTTATGTCAGTGGCCATGTGGTGGGACTATGTGTGCACAGCTAGTAAGTATTTTGTGGCTGAAAATATGACCTGTAGGTTTTTAAGGTTCACCTGCCATTGAAGTCAATGGGGCCTGCTGCGAACTTTGCAGTTCGCAAACTTTTGGCCGCGTTCGTGAAACGTCCCGTCGGAAGTTCGTCCATCTCTATTAACCAACATTAAGAACATTTCTGTGTATATATTTTGATGTTATGTTTGTGGTACATATGTACAATTTCATGTTTTAAAAAAAATTGTATTCTATGTAATACATATTTGATACTTTTTTATCTAATTGGTACCATTATAGTCCTTCTAGTTTAATAGTTAGGGTCTTTGTGTAATTCATTTTTCAGGATGAGGTACCGGACTATTATTGTCCATTTTTGAAGGCTCTCCTTGTGAGATCCCCCTCCCATTTTTCCTATTTTCTAATAAGTAAGCTGACTCTAAAACAACAATTCATCCGCCATTATCAGCTTTTCTAGTACTATTGAAAGACTCCAAGTCTGGAATACAAGATCTTTAAAAATCCCCCAATGAAGGAGCCAACGCACCAGTCTGATGCCTTCAGCCTCCACTCTACTGATTATAATGGGATTAAATATCAGACATGTTTTTGATGTTCAATTTACGGATGCACCTTTGTGTAGGGAAATTCAGCTTCTAGGACCACCCAGATAGGTTCAGGTAATGCAGGAAGACTTCCGTAGACCCCCAGGCCCGGAGATATCAATAATGTGACACAGGAGACAGGTTTGCATTCATTCACTTTAAAGATATCTGCTGAAACAATGCGAAAGTTGCACTTATATGCAGTCTAGGGATAACAAGGGAGGAGTTTCTGAAGTGTTACACGTATACAGAAGAAATAGCTTCAGTCAATATTTTACTTATTAGCTGGTGCCATAAGACAAAATTCACATCATTTTTACTACAAAATATATGTATTCTTGAACAGAAGTCGTTATCTTATCTAAAACAAACGCAAGCCTGAGCTAGGTCAAACTCCACAGCTTAAACATGTGTGAGTTTCAACTTAAACTCATATTTGAATTTAAGAGTTTTCATAGTAAAACATAAAATCTTGAACACAATGGAGTCTATCTTGCTATCGTTCTTTACAGTTCCCCTCTTTGAGACATTTATATGACTCACTACCTTTCACAGTTATGTAATCTTTCTTCTATCATAATACATACTAAGATAAACTCTATTCGCAGCAGCAGGATCAGGGGTTCGGGATGCCTTAACAATTATGCACATTATAAGCTTATAACAGGCATATAGGAACAAAACAAAAAGAATAATCATAGTTATAGTTATGGCAGCACTTTTTAACCATGTAAGTATTCCTATTCCAGAACTTAGGTTTGCAAAAGGATCCCATGTCTTAGCAATGTTTCTAGCTTCATCTTGTAATTTGCTTACTTCTTTCCGGTGTTGTGCAATTATATCATAGTAATCTGGTACCTCAATACTTGTGTTATGAAACCAGGTACAACACTCATAATCTTCTGTGTTTTCACATATCCCTGTTAAAGCAGCACTCATGCTTTAGAACTAACTTGTGTAGTTCTAATTGTTTTCTAATTGCCCTAGTTTCTATATTTAATTTAGCAATATCCTCAGAATTCTTTTCCATTACTTCATCAATGATTCCAGTGTAATTATTCAACCTTTTCATTAAGTCTATTCCCCACCCAGTCCATGAGGGGAACCAAGCCTATGCCATATCTTTTTCAAGAAATAACTCCCTTTTATTGCGGTGTTTGAGGGGGTACCTAGGATGCATGCTAGCTTCAAGGAGGTGTCTTCCCTTGCTATCTCCTACTATGCCCATGATGGGGACTAGGGCTGCAAGATAACACCATCCTTGAGGTTCAGTGGGGATCCAAGGGTGACAGATTTTTCCACAACAAATATAAATACTGTTTCCTAGAGCTAAGGATCGTTTGTTGAATATTGTCATCATTTCATCAGAAAGACTGGAAAAGGTTAAACTCGACAATAATTTTCCTACTGTGGAACTGGAACTGGAGCTAAGAAAGTTTATCAGAGTGGTGTTTAGGGCAGGTTCTGAAGTGTGAAAGAAAGGACTTTCAATTGATGTCATTGAAAAGTTAATTTTAGCTTGTTGGCAAACTTCAGCTCCGTTTGTGGAGTTTCCCAACCTAAAACACCAGTCTGGGAAATGACTTCTACCAATAATTTGGAAAGTAAGGGTATTATTTGAAAGCGTTCTTGTGACATTTGTAAGAACGACAGGAGGAGTGCCATTACGGAGGGGGGTGAAGTTTAGAGGTACTGCCATTAAGGGGATCCTAGCAGTGCTAGGATGGAGTTTACTACATATCCAACATTTTTCAAATCCAGATTTCTGGGCATAGCTATATTTAAACTTCAGTAATTCAGTATTCATTTCTCTTGTGTCTATCATGTGTATTATTCATATTATTCTGTTGTAGAGTGTTAGAGGCTCCGCAAATACTCTTTATGGGTCCCAAATCTTCAGGATGATAAATACAGTTAGTTATCAGCAAAGTTGGCAGGAACACAATCAGGGCAGCCCAGCATAAGAGGCACAAGGCCTTCCCAGAAGTCAGTGGTGAAATAAGCGAAGTCATCTTGTTCAGAGTCTTGACTATCTGCTTCACTTGTCTGTGCTTTATCTTTGTCTTTGCCTTGCTTCTTAGGGTCCTGGTTGACCTTCTTTACACGACTTGCATGAATCCAGGCCTGTTGTCCCTCTACCAGAATAGCTGTGCGGGTAACTGCGATCACTGTGGTTGGGGGTCCAAAGGTATACTCCTGTTTCTTGGTGCGTTTCAATTGCTGGACCACCACGGTGTCACCCACCTGAAAAGGGTGTGTAGGTTCCTGTGAAGAAGAAGGAGAGGTGTGAGTAACGTTCCTTTCAACTTGATCCAAAGTTTCAATACGTTTTTTTACATATTCTTCCTGAATAAGATCTAGGTCCCCTCTTTCTAACATAAGTGGCTGTCTGGCCCATGGGGCGGGGAATGGCCTACCCATTAAGACTTCAAAAGAAGAGTATCCTGTCTTTTTAGAGGGTGTCATTCTTACCTCGGCTAGTACAGCTGGGAGGACCTTCTTCCAATTTGCATACGTACCTCCAGTGGCCTTCCCGATCTTATCTTTAATGGTTCTGTTCATCCTTTCCACTATACCTGAACTCTGGGGGTGGTAAGGAATATGAAACTTCCATTCTATTTTCAGTGTTTTTACCAGGTCTTGACAAACTTTGGCCACAAATGCAGGACCATTGTCAGAGTTGATCTGTAAGGGGCAACCCCACCTTGGAATAATTTCTTGTATCAGAATCCTCACTACTGTTTGTGCATCTTCCTTTGTAGTTACAAATATTTCTATCCATCTTGAGAACACGTCCACTATTACGAGCAAATATTCTTGTCTTTTACCTAGTTTGGGCATGTGTGTAAAATCTATCTGCAGATGAGTGAATGGTGTAGATGGATATATCAGATGTTCATGTTTTACTTTGTGAGGGTTCCTAGGGTTATTCCGAATGCATGTGATGCATCTGGAAACATATGCCTTTACAAGAGAGGGAAGACCTGGAATGTAAAAATCCTTATCCAAAAGTTCACATGTGACTTTCCACCCTCTGTGACCTATCCCATGGTATTGTGAAATAAAAATGGGTGCGCTGGCTACAGGGATACATGGTCTCCCCTCTTGGCAGACAAGGTCAGTTTCTGGGCTTGTCTGCACACCTATTGAGTTCCATTGCTGGATGTCTTGGTCTGGCATATGCTTGGAGATCACGCAATGTTTGATCCAAAAGAGGAATTTCTGGTGAGAGTAATGGCATTTGTGTGTTTGCAGGCTGTGTGGATGCTGCTTCTCTTGCTGCTTTGTCAGCTAAGGCGTTGCCTTTGGCTATGTCATCCTGTTGCCCTATATGTGCCCTACAGTGTAATATAGCTATGGACCTTGGCAATTGTATAGCTTCTAGCAAACTTGTGACAAGCGTGGAATGTGAGATGGATTTACCATCTGCTGCTATGTACCCCGCCTTTTCCATATAACTCCAAAATTGTGTGCAACGCCGTAAGCGTACTTGGAGTCTGTGTAAAAGTTTACATCCTGCCCTTCAAAAAGCTAACAAGCTCTAGAAAGAGCTATAAGTTCTGCAGCTTGTGCTGATTGGAATGGGACAGGGTTTGCTTCCAGTATTTTATCAGGCAGCTGAACAACAGCATACCCTGCATGGTATGTATTATCATTTGGTCTTGAACAAGACCCATCCACAAAGACATTCTGTGCTCCAAGGAGAGCAGTTGAAGACATGCCTGGTCTCGGGGATGTGTCTTGGTGGATGAGGTCCATGCATTCATGTGGAGGCACTACCTCATCCTCTTCCCCTTTCAAGCCTAGCAAGGCATTCAGGATTGGAACTGGGCCAGAAGTGGGAGAGGCATATTTTATCTCAAGTTTTGGGTTAGAAAGTAAAATGACTTCATAACCGCTCAGCCTCTGGGCTGACATGTGCTGGGTATGGATGTTTTTTAGTAGAATGGATACATTGTGAGTGGTATGCAGTGTGGTGGCATGTCCTAGAGTGAATGATGTAGCCAATTCCACCACCATTGCACAGGATGCAAGAGCTCTGAGACATGCCGGCATGCCCTGTACTGGCATAGGCACAACCTTTGAAAAAAACGCAATACGGCAGAGTTTGCCCCCATGCTCCTGGGCCAGGACCCCCGCCAAAGTTTTACAATTGTCCCTTGCAAACAAGTGAAACATTTTCCCATATTCAGGTAGTCCAAGTCCAGGAGCTGTGACCATTGCAGTTTTAGGATACACAAAAGCATTGTACATTTCATCATTCCATTTCACACAATCTGGCATGTCAGTACCTGTGGCTTGCCTCAGGAGATTATCATAGTAGGAACAATCAGGTATCCATTGGCGGCAGTAACCAATCATACCAAGAAAGGATAGCATGTCCTTCTTAGTAAGTGGGCAGGGCAGACCCACAAGAGCCTCAGCTCTCTTGTGACTGATTTTCCTTTCTCCTTTGGAGAGTACAAAACCAAGGTATTCAACAGTTTCCTGACACCATTGTAGCTTTTTCTTAGAAACCTTGTGACCATTGTCTGCTAACCAATGTAACAGATCTAAACCATCATTTTTACATGCTTTCTGGTTTGGACTACACAACAACAAATCATCAACATATTGAAGTAGGGCGGAACAATGGCGGGGTGCCCAAGACCGCAGGGTTGCTTGGAGGGCTACTGTATATACTACAGGGGAGTCTACATATCCCATGGGCATTCTACACCACGTCATTTGCCGATTTCTGAAATTGAATGAAAAGATAGGTTGTGTCTCTTCGTCAACAGAAACTGAAAAAAATGCATTACAAAGGTCAATGACTGAAAAATACTCTGCATCGGATGGTATGGAGGTTAGGAGTGATGGCATGTCAGGCACTATGGGAGCAATGGGTATCACTAGGTTGTTTATAGCTCTGAGGTCTTATACAAACCTGTAAGAGCCATCCGGCTTCTTTACTGGGTTAATGAGGTTGTTGTAGGGTGAGAGTATCGCTTTAAGAATTCCTTGCTGCTGGAACCTTTTTACCATTGGAGCAACTCCTTCCTCTTTTTCTTTTGAAATGGGGTATTGTTTGTGATAAACCGGCTGTGCCCATGATTTTAAAGCTGCCTTGTATGGGGTACAAGAAATAAGACCTACATCCAAGGAGCTTTTAGACCATACCGGATCATCTGGTGGAGGGAGATCACTATCCTCAGTGTAATATATTGGTATTACCTTGGAGTGTACGAAGACCCCTTCTTCAGTGGTAATTTTAAGTGTTATACCCAATCTTCCCATCAAATCTCTTCCCAAGAGCCTCACGGGACATTTTGGTATAATCCTGAAACAATGATGCAAGACTGTTGCACCTCCCCCTTCAACATCACTTACTGGTAAAGGCGGTGTTTTGTATGTTTTGGTAAGTATCCCATTAATTCCCATAGAAGGTTCAGCAATTTTGGTCTCACCTCTGTAGTAGTCCTCACTGAGGGTGCTCCGAGTCGCTCCTGAATCGGTTAAAAACGGAACAGGCCTATATTTAACATATAAGGTCACAATTGGTTGCTCATTGTAAGAGTGTGAGATCAAGGGAAATGCTGGGATACTACCTTCTGGGCAGCTTCATTTCAGTTGTTGTTGATTCCACTGTATAGTAGACATGTGCGATTCGTTTCGTACGAATCTCAAATTCGTACGAATTTTGAGAAATTCGTACGTTCGGGAGGATCCGAAATACGAATTGCCGTGCGTCCGAATTCTGTACGATTTGTTTACGAATTCCGGATCTCAGTCATTATGCTTATTAAGACTTGCAGAAGACTTCTGTGATAGAAGTCAATGTAAATTGCCTGAAGACATCAGTGAAGGACTTTCATCCTCTCTGGGCAGCCTGCCAAGAAAAGAACAAAATTATACAATGTTTCTTCTTCAATGGGCTGAACTCCGTGTGTAGAAGTTTTCAGTTTAACCATTTAAAGACTAAATCTTTTCTGACACTTGTTGCTTACAAGTAAAAATCCAGTATTTTCTGCTAGAAAATCACTCAGAAGCCCCAAAAATTATATATATATTTTTAGCAGAGACCCTAGGGAATAAAATAGCGGTTGTTGCAATATTTTATGTGACAAGGTATTTGCGCAGAGGTCTTTCAAACGCAAGTTAGCCCTTTATCACGGTGCTGGTGTCATTGCTGTATGTCACGCTGCTGATGTCAGTGCTCTCTATCACGGTGCAGGTGTCATTTCTGTATGTCACGCTGCTAATGTCACTGCTCCCTAGAGGTCCACCGAAAAAAAAGGGCTAACTTGCGTTTGAAAGACCGCTACGCAAATACCGCGTCACATAAAATATTGCAACAACCGCTATTTTATTCCCTAGGGTCTCTGCTAAAAATATATATATACTTTTTGGGGCTTCTGAGTGATTTTCTAGCAGAAAATACTGGATTTCTACTTGTAAGCAACAAGTGTCAGAAAAGATTTAGTCTTTAAATGATTAAACTGAGAACTTCTACACGGAGTTCAGCCCATTGAAGAAGAAACATTGTATCATTTTGTTCTTTTCTTGGCAGCCTGCCCAGAGAGGATGAAAATCCTTCACTGATGTCTTCAGGCAATTTACATTGACTTCTATCACAGAAATCTTCTGCAAGTCATAATAAGCATAATGAGCAATGTTTTTGCCTTTAAATTCATTGTAAAGAACGTTCGTACACGTTAATGACAATTCGTATTTCGTACGAAACAGAATTTCGGACACGAAATACGAAGTATGAATTAATTTTATTACGAATCTAAACGGAACAGACCGAAACAAATTTATTGACGGCGCCCATGTCTACTGTATAGGGAATCGGGGACCCTGTTGTTTTGGGGCAACTTGATTCTGTTGGCTAGATTGGGGTCCCTGTGTATGCATTTGATCTTGATCTTGAGTATTCGGGTTATTCCATTCATAAGGACATTGATTTCTAAAGTGCCCCTCCTGTCCACAGTTAAAACAACATGTGCGTGACTGTTGGGGGGGTCTGGAAAAACCATGCCCTTTCCCTCTTATTCTTCCTCTTCCTCTGCCTCTACCTCTATTTCCACTGTCCCATTGTCCACCATTAACTTGGGGAGGCTGGGCTTGCACTCCACCCTGATAACGGGTACTCACTGCTTTCTCTTTTATTACATCGAAACACCCTGCTGCTTCTTTCTGTATTAAAGTTCCTGAAATTGGTCAATCGTCTGTGTGGTCCATTCCGATATCATCTGTTTGACCACCAAGGCGAAACTGGGGTTTTAGATTATTTATATAAGTTTGAATAAACAAAGCTCCCACATCAGTAGTTGTAGCTAATCCAGCTTCTGTTGTCCAATTTTCATGAAACCTTTTCCAGAACTCAACTACAGTCTCTCCTGACTTTTGTTTGCATGCTATGGCAGTAGGGAGGGAACTTTTATTTTTAAATACTTTCATCATTTCAGTCTCTAATTCCGTCCACATGGTGTTCCTACCTGGTACTGTGTTTAACCCATATGTTCCCGCATTTCTAGTGTCAATAGTGTATAGAGTTGCAACATTTGCCCAGTTCCAGGAACTGGTGTGTCCTATGATGCCATCAATGATAAGACGCATATCTTCCTTTGTGTAATTTCTACCCTTACAGGCCTTTTTTAAGTAAGTTCCTCCTGCAGAGGCGGTGGGTTTGGGGCAATGTTTTACTATCCTGTCAATGTCCTCAATGTCTATTACCTTTTTCAACATTTCATTTCCAATGGTCATGAAAGGCGCTTGAAGATTAGGGTTACAATATACAGCTCCACTCTTTGTTTTAGGGGGACTGAATATTTTATCCCTATCAGCGTTTTCCTGTTCTTCCTCCTGCTCTTGGCCAGGTGGTAAAACTACCTCTCCTATAGCTCCCTGATCTTCTGGTTCAGCTACCTCGACTTGGGCTCTCGCTTCTCTCCTCTGTGGGTGCTGTCTATCTTGTTGTGGAGCAGGAAAGATCTGCTGTTGTAGTTGTGGAGCGGGAGGGACCTGCCGTTGTCTGGTTGCATAATGTCCAGCCAGAAGATCAATATCTTCCTTTGCTAAACTTGGATAGACATGTACATATGCGGGTGGAGGATGACTGACTATTGGCAGGGATGGGGCTGTTGGGTCAGGGAAAACTCTCTTTTTATCGGCTTCTTCTCTATGTTTCTGGTCATAATCTTCCTTACTTGGACATTTGGTGGGCTTTTTCTGTTTCTTATTTTCCCTCTGAAACCAATATGGGGCGTATTTTAACCAGTTCTCCCCTCCCTTTTCCATATAATCCATATCCCATTGAGGATCCCCAGGGTACCAAGGGAAAGTTCTCTTATCTCCTAAACACAATCCTTTAAACATATCCATATGAAAATTATCGTTATTACCATTCCGGGAAAAGGGGTCTACACTGTGTATGGTTTCGGTCCATCCCGCTAAATTTGAAACCCATGGGACTATAAATTCATAATTAGTACCACAAATTCTGGCTACAAAATCTTTACATGTTTCTCCTGGGTTGGGAAGAGGAGGAGGATCTTCTTTACCTTGTTTCTGACCCATATTGACAGTGGGAGCCGACTGTTTTACCACGCAGCCTTCTGACCCACACAACAGATTATCTTATAACTTCTAAGCGACAGAAAGAAAAAGCAAAAGATTTTGGGGTCACCGGAGTCTATTTCCTCATTAACCTCCTCATATTTCTTCCCAAAAGAAATGTTTCTATATATGTGTATGCAGTACTGATTATCTTTGTGGATTTCCCAAAAACCCTCCAATATTAGCCTCTGGCGTGATCCTATCCCCTACTAACTTATGGGTCTAAAAAAGCTTTAAATCAGAGCTGGGGCAAGGAATATTTTGTCAATAAAGACAAATAAAACTTACCCTCAGCTGACTTTTGCTTATTTTTCTATCCCGGACGACGAGCCCCCAGTTGTAGGGAAATTCAGCTTCTAGGACCACCCAGATAGGTTCAGGTAATGCAGGAAGACTTCCGTAGACCCCCAGGCCCGGAGATATCAATAATGTGACACAGGAGACAGGTTTTCATTCATTCACTTTAAAGATATCTGCTGAAACAATGCGAAAGTTGCACATATATGCAGTCTAGGGATAACAAGGGAGGAGTTTCTGAAGTGTTACACGTATACAGAAGAAATAGCTTCAGTCAATATTTTACTTATTAGCTGGTGCCATAAGACAAAATTCACATCATTTTTACTACAAAATATATGTATTCTTGAACAGATGTCGTTATCTTATCTAAAACAAACGCAAGCCTGAGCTAGGTCAAACTCCACAGTCTTAATATATATGTAAAAATAACCTCGAGAACATTTCTATAGATAACAGTTTAAACATTTGTGAGTTTCAACTTAAACTCATATTTGAATTTAAGAGTTTTCATAGTAAAACATAAAATCTTGAACAAAATGGAGTCTATCTTGCTATCGTTCTTTACACTTTGTACATCCATAAACACACCAAACTTGTTTGGATTGGATCTGTGATCTCAAGTGTTTCTCACCTCATGCTATAAATATTGCGTGGGATGTGAACTGTTTTTTGAATAATGCACAGATACTTTTGTTGTTTTGTTGAGTGCAGGAACAGGTCCTGCTGTGAAATATTAAATCAAAAATTGTAATTACGTGCTCCTGTTAAACAGGGGCAGAAAAATTGGGCCTTAGGCAGTGGTGGTGGTGCCACAACACTGCAACCCCTCAAAGATACTCTTGTTGAGCGCAGAAACGGGCCTTAGGCAGTGCTGGTGGTGCCCTGAACCGAAAATATTTCTAGAAGCTATCATCATTAAGATTGAGGAAGAATAGGATAGTCACTCAGCATATGCAGTCTTCAAGGGATCCCACATCCATAGAAAAATCAATCGGTTACATCAGCATCGGGTGCTTGGTAGCTGGAGATCCAAGACTGATTCATTTTTGTGAATGTGAGCCAATCAACTGAATCTGTGGACAGGCACACTCTGTGATCAGTTACAAAGCCTCCAGCAGCACTGAATGTGTGTTCAGAAAGAACGCTGGATGCAGGTCAGGCCAGTAGCTCAATTGCATATTGAGCAAGCTCTGGCCAGTTGTCCATCCTCAAGACCCAGTAACCCAGTGGATGTTCTGTTGGAAAGGTCTCCAAGTCTGATCTTGCCCCTATATATTTCTGCACCATGTTATTCAGACGCTGGCGATGGTTGCTGGAACCGATCAGACCTGGGCGCTGAGAACTGAAGAACTGTCTGAAGGCTTCTGTCAGCCGGCCACCTTCTCCACCGCTCTTTCTGTGACTGCATGAAGCCTCAGCAACATGTTGTCCAGCACCAGGAAATTGTAACCTCCCAGGCTCTAGAAACTCATTGCACAAACCTTTCTGTAAGGCCTCCCGAAGAGGTTTCATCCTCTGCTTCCTCTGGCTGGATATGTTCAGCAACCTTACCCTTGTAACGTGGATCAAGAAGGGTTGCCAGCCAGTAATGATCCCTCTCCTTTTGCAGGCTTTTCAGGATCAGGGAGGCCATGCAGCATAGGTTTGCAGAGGCATTCGATCCTGAGTCCTCTGGGTCATTAAGAATCACATGATCCTCAACCACCTTCTCGCAGCCACGTACACAATCCCTTGAAGACTGCTGCTGATGCTGAGTGTTATCCTCCACCTCCATGCTGACACAATCCTCCTCCTCCTATTCTTCTTCCTGTGTGATCGACGTGCCTGCAGGAATACTAAACACAAAAAAATCAGCGCTGACCCCACAACCAAATCTCAAATGTTCACAGTCTATTGTAAAGGACTAGCATCAAATGTAGAGCTTGAAGGACGCCACCACTCGCTGGTTCTTTTTTTAAGGGCTTTGTTTGCCGATTTTTATTAAAAGAAATTTCAACAACCAAAGATAGGTTTTCCTTGCAGGGGTTTCAGCATTCCTTTTCATCAACAAAACTACATTCAGCCTAGTTGGCTCTTATTTGCACCACTGCTGCTCCAGCCTTACACACCAGGGCCTTGTGTGTCTCATACAGACTGTTTTACCGACCACCTTGGTGCACACAGCTAACAGCCTCTTGCTGCACTGGCTCCCCCATGGAGCCCTCCTGACTCCTGGTACTCGGACTTCCAATCTGCCAGGTGGAGCCCAGAACTATGGTCAGGTTACTACTGAAAGCCCAGCACACACCTGACCAATAGGTATGCTGGCTGTTTTCAAAATCAGGACCCAGGACTAAGATCTCTCAGGGCTCCCTGGGCTCCAGATCCCAAAGTGAACCTTTCCAAGAAAGAAGGAAACTGCAAGGTCAGTTTCCTCTTCATGTTACAAGCTCCCTGGAGCCCCTCAACCCGTCTGGTTGAGAATTCTGGGTCACATCCTCCTTCTAGTCCCTGGCAGGGCAACGCTCTGCCACACTATTTAGAAAAAGTTCTCTTGCTCTAGGTGCTGCAGCTCTCTCAAAGATCCACTGGGTGGCAGACTTAATCTGAAATATACAAGGAAAAGAGAGCACATGGCTGCCCTAGTGTAATTCCATTTTAATGATACAAATGTGAAATCAAAGAATAGAGGATTGCATTCACAAACATGGGACTTAGGTTGCATGTACAGCAGGATGTATGTCTCCCTTACTGGCCTGTATAACCAGGCTGGTTCCCAAGAACGAGTGGTGTTGGTATGAGAAGTAAAACGGTTGCCAAGACTACATGTTTACTATGTGGATGATTTGATTACCCATATGATATATCATTTCAGAAACTCCACATGAAATGATCATATAGGAGCCTGGTACCTTTTACAATTTGTGTGTGGACTGTTCCATCTGATCAGGAGGTGGTGGCCGCTGACTGTATGAAGACCACATATAAAAAAATGTCACCCCATTTATATATCCTTTTCTGTACAAAACTTCAAGGCATGTGACACTAGATTACTAGGCCACAATACAGAGTGATAGGATGTGATCCTGACTGACATCTATATTGTTCATTCTAGTGTATGACTGCATTTTAAATTTCCTGAAGAAGCAGGCTATGCCCCGCGAAAAACAACCTGCATCAGAGCAACAGCAAGTCCTGTGACCCGAAGAAGGAGGCCACGCCTCTGAAACATGTAGTCTTGGTAACAGTTTTTTTTTAACTAAAGAGGAGACATCTCATACACCTTGTCTTTCCTCTCCAGTCGCAAGTGATGTCACGCAGCGCCGGCTGGACCGTGCGCGTGCCCTACAGCAGACGCAGCCTGATGAGACAAGGAAACAAAGTCCTCAGTGACTTTGCATACCATCACCACTTGTTCTTGGGAGCCAACCCAGTTATACAGGCCAGGAAGGGAGACATACATCCTGCTGTACATGCAATATAACTCCCATGTTTGTGAGTGCAATCCTCTATTGTTTGATTTTGCATTTGTATCATTAAAATGGAATTAGACTAGGGCAGCCATGCTCTCTCTTTTCCTTGTATACTACAGGAATACTAGTATTTGGATAAAGGGGGCCTTGAGAGGTAAGGAAGTCCTCCTCTTCCTTCCACTGTTCTGCTTCAAGTGTCCTGTCCATTATTCCAGCGCCTGCTCTAACAGGAAGACAAGAGGGACAGTATCATTGATGCATGCACTGTCACTGCTCACCATCCTTTTGGCCTCCTCAAATGGTGACAGGACAGTACATGCATCCTTGATCAGTAGCCACTGGCGTGGCAAAAAAAAACAAGCTCCTCTGACCCTGTCCTGGTGCCATACTCACACAGGTACTCATTGATGCCCCTCTGCTGCATGTGCAGCCACTGCAGCATTGCCAACGTTGAGTTCCACCTGATGGTCATGTCACAAATGAGGCGGTTCTTGGTCAGGTTACATTCTCTTTGAATGTCAGCCAGCCGAGCACTAGCATTATATGACCGGCGGAAATGACCACAGACTTTCCTGACCTGCCTCAGGAGACCCTGTAAGCCCGGGTACCTGTCAAGAACCGCTGCACCACCAAATTCAGAACATGAGCCAAGCAGGGAACATGGGTCAAGTGTCCATGTCGGAGGGCAGAGAGGAGGTTGGTGCCATTGTCGCATACAAACATTAATGGCTGAAGCTGGCATGGCATCAACCACCTCTGATCCTGCCTCTGCCAGAATCTCTGCCCCAGTATGGCTCCTCTCCCCTAAGCAGACCAACTCTAGCACCGCATGACATCTTTTTGCCTGAGTGCTTGTGTAGCCCCTTGAATGTCTACGGAGCCCCGCTGGTTCAGAGAAGAAATCTGCAGAGGAAGAAGAGGAGGGGGTGGAGGAGAGAGCTGTGGCAGAATCAGCACTACTAGCATTTTGGAGGCATGGTGGCGGAACAAACTCCAAAAATACTGAACCCTGTCCTACATTCTTCCCAGCTGCCAGCAGAGTTACCCAGTGTGCTGTGAAAGAAAGGTGACATCCCTGTCAATGCCTGCTGGACCACGAGTCAGCAGTTATATGCACCTTACTGCTGACCACCCTGTTCAATGAGGCCAAGACACTGCCTTCCACATGCTGGTAGAGAGGCGGAATGGCCTTCCATGAAAAGAAATGGTGTTTGGGAACCTGCCACTGAGGTACCGCACATTACACAAATTCACGAAAGGGGGCAGAGTCTACCAGCTGAAAAGGCAACAGTTGCAGCACTAACAATTTGGCCAAACTAGCATTCAGACGCTGAGCATGTGGATGGCTGGGACCGAATTTCTTTTGATGGTTTAGCAACCGGGGTAGGGAAATTTGCCTGCTACAATCCAATGTTGGTGTACCGCTAGCAGATTGGCCGCAAGTACTTGGGACACCTATTTCTATACCTTCTTTCCTCTCAGCGCAGGTTTCTGAGAGGACTGGAGGTATAGTGGGGTTGGAGATCCCAGATGGTGAGGAGCAAGGAGAGGTCTGCCTTGTTCTTTGATATGGGTCTTTTAAGTGCTGTTGCCAACAGACTGCATGGGAGGTCGTCATATGTCTGGTCAAACATGTGGTGCCCAAGTGGCTGCTGTTTTGGCCACGCTTGAAACACTTCAGACATATGTTGCAAACGGCAATGGTGCGATCTGCTGCACACATGTCAAAAAAGCTCACACCAAAGAACTTTTCAAAATATGTGGGGCGTCAGCAGTGCCCTGCACCTGCTTAGCTCTGCAGTGTGATGCAATAGGGTGGCTGCCCTTAAGCTTCCCCCTGGAGGGCATCCTGCCTCGTTGGAGATGTGCCTCCTTCTGCTCCTCCTCACTTCTCTCAGGCACCCAAGTAGAGTCAGTGACCTCATCATCCCCTCCCTCCTCATCACTGGAGCAAACTTGGCAGTAGGCTGCAGCTCAGGGAACATGACTGCCAGTTTCTTGCCCTTCTTGGGCACCCCCCTTTCTCTAGGCTCACATTACTCCCTTCCTCAATCTGGGTACCATCATTGGAGCCTTCAAATCACTGTGCATCCTCCTGCAGCATGTACCCAACACTGTGGTTGAATAGTTCGGGGGACTCCTCCATGCATGATGGTGGGGCTAGGGAAGGAGTAACTGTTGACATGGAGCCGATGGAATAGGCCACTTTGGCAGCTGCATTGGCAAAGTACTCTGAGCCTGGGTGACAGAGGATTAGGAGGATGAGGAGGGCTTTGTTATCCATTCCCCCAACTCTTCTGCATATGTGGCTCAATAGCACGGCCAGCTGCAGAAAAAAAGGACAAGCGTGCCCCATGGTCATGTGCTGAGGATTCACAGTGTCCACAACCAGTACTGTCGACTGTAGACACAGAGCCTGCTTGCCCTCTTTTAGTGGCCTGTGATTGTCTACCTCTACTTGGTGGCCTTCCGGACATGCTGTAAATTTTTTTTAGCAAACCACACTACACTGTATTGTGTACTGTGTACACCACCAAGAAAGTAGTAGCAACAGCACTAGGGGTGCACGGTACTGTGTACACCAACAGAAGTTTAATAACAACTATGGGTGCACTGTATGTATTGTGTACACCACCAGGAAAATAGTAGCAACTGTAGCAACTGCACTAGGGTGCACAGTACTGTGTAGACCGACAAAAGAGTAATAACTATGGGTGCACTGTATGTATTGTGTACACCACCAGGAAAGTAGTAGCAACTGCACTAGGGGTGCAAGGTACTGTATACACCAACAGAAGTGTAATAACAACTATGAGTTGTATGAACCGATAACATTATATACAATTATACCACATAACCTTGGGTTTTCAGCAGTTGAGTATTACCTTGGTAGAAATTCAAGCCTGCCTATCAGGCAAATAATGGAACTCCTTAGATTCGCAGCATCTCACGATTATTATTTCTGGTGGGAGAATCCGTTCTAACGCCAGGATAGCGGGATCGCCATGGGTGGATAAATATGTCCCTAGCTTGGTTAACCTGTTCCTAGGCAAGTGGGAGGAGGATGTCATCTATTCCCAACAGAAATGTCAGGAAAGGTACCAGCCGCTGGTAATACTATCTGACATTTGGCATGCAGTACTAATGTCCACCAACAGGTGTCTCCTGGTAGTTTGTAACTGTTAGGGGAGCTTTCCCCTGCTGATGTTATGTGATCTTTCAGCTGCAGTACCGGTGTCCAGCAGCGGGTAGCACCTTCTGCAGTCAGGCAGCACCTGAGCCTGATTGCAGGAAATGGCATAAACAACCGACAAGCTCACACACACCTTGCCTTGGTGTTATCCTTGTGCCCTGACCTGAAAGCTCTTAACCTGAACCTGATCCTGAACCTGATCCCTGTATCCTGAACCTGAATTTGTATCTGTTCCTGTTTGTCCTGTATCCCTGGATCCCTGCCCTGCAGCCTGATCCCTTCCGCCTTCTCAATGTCTGCCTTATTCCTTGCCCTCCCATCTGCTGACCTCCCGTTTTGACCCTGGCCTGGCTAAAGATTACGATTCCGGTATTTCCTTTTGCTGTATTTACTTGTCTGATTATTTTTATTTGTGGGTCTTGTTTGGTATTGCTTTGTTGTGCACAGTGTGATATTGGAGGTGGTTGCATTTATATATTGTTCACTTATCTTAATAAATTACTTACTTTTTCTCCTACATACGTTTGGTTCACTCTGTTACAGTCCACACAGCTCTGGTCACACCTGATACCTGACAAGAGATCATAATTGGTCCTATGGGTTAGGTACAATGATGGCATCCTCCTCCTATGGGATGGAGACGGTGATGGCCTTTGGGAATCTATGAAGTCGCTAAATGATAATCGCAGGGGTATTATACTAAACTACCATGCAAGTAAAGAAGCGATCCAATTTTTAGATTTAAAGATTCGAATTGAGGGAGGTGGATTTGTCACATCTACATACTTTAAACCCACCAACAGTAATTCTTATATTCCTCTTGACAGCTGTCACCACAAATCTGTCCCTATCAGCCAATATATGAAATTAAGATGGAATTGTACAAACATTTTTTAAATATAATAGACAGGCTGCTGTGTTGACCAAGATATTTGTGGAAAAGGGATATGAGTTAAATACACCTAATACCATAGCCAACCAAATCCAACAGACTGATAGGAGCCTACTACTAAAAGAAAGGGAACCTAGAGAAACGGGGGAAGACAATAGGGAACCCTTTCTTCCCTTCATTACTGCTTATTCTACTCAACATTGGCGTGTGAAGTGACTTATACAGCGACATTGTCATATCTCATGCAATGATAGAGTGTTGGGAACATCTTTGCCTGCCAGACCGCACTTGGTGTTTAGAGGCATGCCTTTCCTTAGGGATAGAATTGCTCCTAGTTTTCCCAATCTACCTTCTAAACCAATTCCCTTTTTCCAGAATCTCGTTGGCTACTATCAATGCAGGTAATGTCAAGTATGCGACTTTACAGGGTGCAGACATAGGAAAATTAGAGAATTTATGTCAACAAGTACCTCTCGTAATTTCAAAATTGGACCCTTCATTACTTGTACCACTACTGGGGTTGAGTATCTACTACAATGTCCTTGCAGACGCCAATATGTGGGCAGGACTAAGCAGGCTCTACAGGTTAGACTTAAAGTGGCTGTAAACCCAATTCATGAAATTTGAGCTGGGCACATATATCTGTAGTGTTTTGTTTTATCTCTCTTCAAAGCAATGTCCCATAGCTTTGTCCTGCCCCGTCCTTGTGTTATCAGCCTGATAACTTGACAAGCTCTCTGATACGGGAGACAGAAGTGTGTGTCAGGGGAGGTTGCTATAAATAGATTAGTAAACATTCTAAACTATTCAGAGGCAACCTCTGCATGTGTGTTAAGGGTGTGTGTGCCTTTCCTCCAATCAGCTGTCCCAGTGTCTAGCAATAATCCACTCCTACAGATGAATGAGGAAGTGAAAAATCTTACAGGACATGCACTTAGGCGGCACAGTGGTGTAGTGGTTAGCGGTAAAAAGGGTCGCTGGTTTAAATCCCAACCACGACACTACCTGCCTGGAGTTTGCATGTTCTCCCTGTGCCTGCGTGGGTTTCCTCCAGGTACTCTGGTTTCCCCCCACACTCCAAAGACATGCAGGTAGGTTCATTGGCTTCTGTCCAAAATTGGCCCTAGTATATGAATGGGGACCTTGGATTGTGGGCTCCTTGAGGGTAGGGGCCGACGTTAGTGTGCAATATACAGGGATAGGGACAATTGTAGACACTCACTCAGGTTGAACTGGATGGACTGGTGTCTTTATGCAACCTTTCTAACTATGTAACTTTCTAAACAGTATATAAAAGGTGAAGACAACAGATATACATGTAAAACTTATGTAAGGAGATTTGTTTCATCTCTGTGTATCATCTGAGGCTGTTCACTTCACTGGGTACATGTGAAGATTTACAGCTACTTTAATGAGCACATCAATAATATTAGAAAGGGCTTCAGGACCCCACAAACACAATGTTTGTTATTTTTTTGGAATTCTGACAGATACAGTCCACATTAGAGGGGGGAGTTCTTTGGTGAGATGGATCTCACAACTTGAAATGAAGTGGATTTTCAAAATAGAAATTGAGGCCTAGAGGGGAAAAATATCTATCTGAATGGGTTGAAGTAGTATACTGTGTATATATAGGGGTCAGCACCCATCAGAATTGGATAGAAATTAAATATAGTACCCTATGTGATGATGTGTGGGGTGTCAATTATAATATCTGGACATGATTTATGTAGAGTGCAATGAAAAGTGATTACATTCACAAGGAATAGGATTGCAAGCCGAACTCCAGATTGAGGCTTGGTTTTATATGATGCTAAATGTGGCAATAGCGCAACATGTCGCCTGTACGCCTGGACAACATCAGTCTGTGACAAAACATGTAGGACACACTGATGTCATCACATACCATGAGTCCCAGAAGTGTGGGCGTTTGTTTTTATGCCAGCCGGCGAGGTTTATAATGTCCTTTTAATCTACTGCAATGTGAGTGCAATTCCACTATTCTAAAATAGTTTTATTGGATTTTATACTATGTGGAGCAGTTTTTGAGCCTGGCAACATGGACACTCCAATCGGATGATTCCTTCTTTGCGCCATTAAGAGTCTGCAGGAACATGATTTAAAGTCCCTGGCAGGGTAATCAGCCAAAAGTGTTACTGCTTGTTTGTTAAAAAAGAGGTCCAGTACTGCTGTAAGCAGGCATTTGTTTCATCTAAGGTGATGGGTGCTGACCCCTATATATACACAGTATATTACTTCAACCCATCCAGATAGAAAAAGAAAACCATTCATGGGGACACTAAGGTATACTGCCCTCTAGAGGGAAAAAGATCTATTGTACATGGGAATATATGTTGGCTGCTTGATATTCTGATTGGGGTTTACATGTGGCAAAGTGTCTTCAAGCTCAACCTTCAACTTTCCTTTATCACTTATTTGGAACTCTCATTTATGATAGCCCATTGGACTACTTAGGTGTATATGTTCAAGTTTTTATGACTTAATATGTCTAATTACTGTTGCTAGAGCGACTCAGTTCTTTACATATAAAACTTTGCCAGGAAGGTTGTCATTTTTAAGTGTGTTTCTGAGAAACTCATAGGGATAAGCTTCGGTTGAACCTGAACTCCTGTGCCTTGGTGATGGTAATAGCTTAGGAAGGTAAAGATATTAAAGCCCAACTTTGGGCAGATTGATTTTTACAATTGTAGATTAATAAGACCACAGGCATGCAGGGACTCGGTCCAAGACTTCTTTTGGGATTTCAGCCTCACATTGTGCATCCAAAGATAATAAAAGGGGAATGGAGTACAGTGCTGAGGCATCATCAAGGGTTAGCGATGAGGAGACCAGTACACCACCATCAGGTTGGAAGGAAATAGAAGCATGGAGTCTGGACAAGACATCAGCCCCTAACAGATTTAAGGGGCATGTGGAAGAGACCACAAATCTTGCTAGTAGATCAGGAAAATTGCCAACTTGTAAAAGGCAGGTAAGGGGTTTTTTCCTGGGTGTTCCATCCACCCCCACGCATGTCACATCAATGTCTGATAGAAACGAGGTATCGAATAGTTCTTCTGCCCTAATTACGGACCTGAAAGTACCTGTGTCACATAAGAAAACAGTAGGATGGCCCTCAATGGGGAGGGTTATTTTTGCAAGAGATCCTCCTGAGTCTCCAGAAGATACCATTGTAGGGGTAGGTGGCACAGGCTTGCCGGAATCCTAGTGGAGAAGGTGTATGTGGTCTGGTGGGGGTGGGGGAGGAAGAGGAGGAGTGTCATGTCTCCTATTTTTGGCGTCTTCGCGTGGATCACAGTTGGGGCCTGGTTGCCTGTGGGTGAACTTCTGAGGACTTCAGCATACCCTCCTGAAGTGGCCGGGTCTTCCGCAGTTGTAACGGACATGCAGATTTTGTGTTGGTGAGAGCAGATATGGCGTGACAGAGGTCATCATGAGAGGAGCTATCAATTTTCTGCTGCCCTGTGCAGATTCTAAGCCTTTTGCCACTAATAGCAACGTCTGAAGGTCCATTACTCTGTACTCTGGGCGTGATAGGATCAGACCCTTTCGGATTGACTCTTTAAGACCTGAGACAAATGCAGCTGCCAGCATATGTTTATGTGCTTTAGCCAGTGTGCTAAAACCCAAATCAGTAAACACTTGTGTTATCCTATTGTGATATTCTCAACAGATTCACCTTTGTCCTGTGTAATCTCTTGTATACTCGTCGCTTGGTCTGCCAAGCGGTCTTGGGCCCATCTTTTTAATTGGGCCACAAAATCACACCCTGAGTCATAGGTACTGTCAACATAATATTCATCAAAGCATTTCTCCATCATCGGCCAATAAGCACCCCCTGCTTTTATCTCGCACCAGGCTCGTCATGCAGCCGAGTATGTCTTTTGGATATGGGCGATCCTTCTGTAAAATGGCATGGGATGCCTTTCAGGATCTGCTAGGCTCGTGACAAGAGTAGCAACCTGAGTAGGGTTGAAATTTATGTAAATCAGGGGAGACCCTGGTGCCGCAGGCATTCCCCTCAGTGGGCCTCCAGCTTATGGGTCATTCAAGGGAATGGGTTCAATGCGGGGTGTGCCTTGAAATGTAACAGTCTGTCGTCTTGGGATTGTACCTGTTCTGGCATTCATGTCAGCTACAGGCACTCTGACAGGGTTTGGGCGACTTTGGTCAGGACTTTGATGGGCGGGACTGGGCTGATTAGGATCAGGTCTTGTTGTCTGAGTCTCACATGCTTGTGTAGGACTGGTTGCCTTGTCTTCCTGGCTAGACTCCTCAGAGAAAGAGCCCATCATTAACGGGGTAGGTTGGGCCTTATAATATGTTCTGGACGATTGATCGATCACCGGATACATGTGGGTGGGTTTTGACTCGAGGGTTTTAGATGGTGTCAAGTGTGTGTGATGGCAACCAGATGAGGAGTACAAAGACAAGTGTGCCCCGCCCACATTCAAGCATGGCGGAGGTGGGGGGATGAGGTTGAGGTGTCAGAGGTGAAGTGTCCCTGTGCACAGGGGAAAGGGCGGTGCCAGAAGGGCGGTGCCCACTTCCTAAGGACTGGACGCCATCATAGGGCAGTGGCTGGCTGTCTGTCTTGGCTTTTGACCCCTTTTCTGGCTTTTTGTACATATACACAATACAACCATTCTGATGCATTTCCTGCTCTGTCCACCCTTCTTCTAGAATAGCTTTTGCAACTTTGAACCAAGCGTCTGCCGTTCGCAGCAGCCCGTGGTCTGAAAACAAACCCCTTTTCCCTTTCAATAGACCGCACCATTCATTTAGCTGCAGCCGACCTCCCAAATGCATAGTGACTCCACATACCTTTGCCAATTTCTTCCCCTTCTTGACAGCATCTTCTCCTTCTCGCTCTAACACCAAATCACAAGCCAAACTATCCTCCTTAGGTCTCTCCAATTTATGCCCTATTGTTAGCTATTGGGAAGTTTATGTGTCCGGGCTCAGGATTTGTATGGCGGTTTTATGAAGCTGTCCTGGACTCAAAAGGGTTGGACAATACTCTCACTGCCACCTGTCCTCATTCAGACCACCACCCAATATATAACACTACTTTGCTACGTTCTGTCTTGATGACTGGAATATTTATATGTGTCTGCTCAGGCTTTTAGACAGGTCATGAGGCTGTTCTGGACTCAAAAGGGTCAGACAATACCTCTACCCATCACCTGGTACCGGTTCATACTATATCACAGTCTCAAGTTAACGAGGACAAGTTGAAGAGGACAAAAGGATAGAGAGAGAGAGAGAAAGAGAGAAAGAAAAGAACGTCTACAGTGTTTAACTGCCGCGCAAGTCTCCTTACACGCGTCTTCCCAAAATGTAGACCAGTCGCAGCCCTGTCCACCCCCGAAATGGCCACGGGCAGGGAAGCGAACCGAGCAATATGTGACCACTTATTACTCTCAACAAGACATTTAAAGCGGAGGTCCACCCTAAAGTGGACCTTCCGCTCATTGGAATCCTCCCCGCCTCCGGTGCCACAATTGACACCTTTCAGGGGGGAGGGGGGTGCAGGTACCTGTACAGTACAGGTATCTGCACCCACTTCCAGGATAGCTCTCTGCGGGAAGGGGCGTAGATCTACGCCCCTTTCCGAAAGTCCCCTGCTGCCTGCTGGGAAACTCACAGATCCCAGAGGCAGCGGGTCCATCCTTATTGCGCAGTGCGACTCGCGCATGCGCAGTAGGGAACTGGGAAATGAAGCCGAAAGGCTCCACTTCCTGATTCCCATACCCAAGATGGCGGCGGCAGCACCCGAGAGACGATCGAGAGATCGGCTTTGGGTGCCGACATCGCGGGCACGCTGGGCGGGTAAGTGTCCTTATTTTAAAAGTCAGCAGCTGCTGTATTTGTAGCTGCTGGCTTTAAAAAAAAAAAAAAAACTCCCGGCGGACTCCCGCTTTAACGAACAGATAAGGAATACAGTAATTAATATTCAATGCACCACTTCAAATGTAAATTTGAATGTTATCTGGACGTCCCAATACAAATCCCAAACTTCTTACTCTGCTCTTCTCTACCTTTTTAAGTCCTTCTGGTTGTTCAAGATCAACCTGTAAGGGACCCCTCTCGTCTCCCTGTCCTCTTATCCTTGATTTAGCTTCTATAACTTTCAATGATTTCCCACAAACAAATTTTACTGGCTAATACACATTTAATCTGAACACCAATACGTGTGTAGTCTCCAGGAATAAGGGCTTATAACCAAGAGACTCAGTTCTATATACTGGCTCTACTACTTCGACAAGACCCCAGCCTTCTTCATTTATGGCAAACAACAGTCCACAAATACACTTAGGACATGAATTTACCAACAAAATATGACCAACAACCAACTACACAACAAGATGTGTGACAACTGTAGAGAAATACAGAATTGTTCAGATTTCACGGGATCACCATGCCACCGCTGGGCGTATTCCTGACGTCCCCTCCTGGTCCCATGCTTCACCACACCCGTGCTTCACGTCACAATTATTTATTCTCCAGGAGGAGTTTAAACCACGTCAACTAATTCATCCGTGACTATATAATCAATCCATCATTCCCAACAGCCACCACAAAACACAAGATCGATCAACAAAACAAAACAGAACAAAACAACAAAACAACAAAACAGGTGGTAGATATAATTAGTACAGGTTCAAAGGCAATGGGCAAGATATATACCTGTCTCTTTGCTGACCGTGGAAAGCCGATATAGACAGAGATTAGCCAATCACAGGTACAGGATAAACAGTAGACTAGATATACAAGATATCAAAAGTGTCTTACCGTTTCTAGAGGTGATCAATGTCCACATCCAGTCTCCGTTTTGGCTTGTGTCGGTCCCTTCTCGATCAGCTATCCTCTGGTACAGAGCCTACAGCCCCGTGTTAGGTGCCAAAATGTTTTGGATCAGAACCAAGGTCTGGTATTTTTATATCTGCCCCTGATCAAATGATTGAGTATAAAGCATGCATGCTATGAAGTAATCACCCTGACACCATTTGTCCAGTGTGAAAATTACTTCCTGATCTTTATTTCCTCTTTTGCTTGCCATTTCTATAACACCGGCTGGACATGAAAAAAACAAGAAAGGCGAGATGTATGCAAAATATATCATTGCGACATATTATTGTAACAAATGTATGTATATATGCTTTTAGCTGATTTAGCAAGTTTAGCAAGTTTAGTAATTAA
Source organism: Lithobates pipiens (assembly GCF_037356315.1). Lineage (NCBI taxonomy): Eukaryota > Metazoa > Chordata > Amphibia > Anura > Ranidae > Lithobates > Lithobates pipiens. The sequence goes on from NW_027507785.1 coordinate 135,316,388, forward strand.
TCATAGCTATATTGAATATTTTGGTAACTTCTTCTTCCTCTTTGTTCGAGACGAGACGTTGGATGTTGATGTCATGTCTGTCTTGGATGGCACAGTCTTTTTATAATTCTTTGCGGTTCGGCTTCATGATAAGGAGGGGGAAGAGCTAGCAGTTATCTGAAGTAGAGTTAAGGTTTAGCAAGCTTATGCAGTGATATTGAAATAGGCATTTTAGCATTCTACCTAATACCTTACATGACAATTTAATGTGATACCTTAGTCACATCCATTACACCTTCTCTGAACGATCCGGTCCCATACTGAACGGTCAGCGGTGGCTTCTCTGTGAAGGCGGGAGCAGGAGAGGCAGCGACAATGGAAGCCCCATAGTAAGTCTATGAGTTACGTCACTTCCCTGGTACAGTAGGTGCCGCCGATATTGTGTCAATCTCGCTGCTTCTAGCGGCTAGATTGACTCCCTACGAGCTCCATCGCGGGAGGCAGCGCCGAGCTGTCTCGCATCGGGAAAGGAAAAATGTTTCTTTTCCTTTCCCGATAAGCGACAAGCATCGCTGGCTGAGGTGACACTAGTGCAGGGATCCGAATTGGATTCCCGTCAATACCAGGCACTGTTTGGTATGAATCCTAAGGGAGAACTCCACGCCAAATGTAAAAAAAAAATGGCGTGGGTTCCCCCTTGGGAGGCATACCAGGCCCTTAGGTCTGGCAGGGATTTTAAGGGGAGTCCCCTTCGCCGAAAAAAACAGCGTGGGGTCCCCCCAAAATCCATACCAGACCCCTATCCGAGCACGCAGCCCGGCCGGTCAGGAAAGGGGGTGGGGACGAGCGAGCGCCCCCCTCCTGAGCCATACCAGGCTGCGTGCCCTCAACACGGCCCCCCACCCCAAAGCATCTTGTCCCCATGTTGATGAGGACAAGGGCCTCTTCCTGACAACCCTGGCCGTTGGTTGTCTCGGTCTGCGGGCGGAGGGCTTATCGCAACCGAGGGGGCACCCGGATCCCGGCCCCCCACCCTATGTGAATGAGTATGGGGTACAATGTACCCCTACCCATTCACCTGTGAAAAAATGTACAAAAAAACACACACAAGGGTTAAACTAGCTTATTGCACAGCTCCAGGGGTCTTCCGTCTTCGGGGGTCTTCTCGCCGGACTCCTCTGTTATCTTCTGCTAGCTCTTTTTCTAGCGGAGGAGCCCGGCTTTCTTCTTCGTCGCCGCCCTCTTCTTCCGACTTCGGAGGTCTTGTCCCCCTCTTCGGTTCTTCTTGCCGGGCCACCGCTTCTTCTTCCAGCTCTTTTACTAGCGGTGGCCCAGTCTTCTGTCGCGGCGGCCGCCGCCGCCTTCCGTTCTTCTTCTTCTCCTTCTTCTCCTAGAGATGTTGACTCGGCGCTCTCTCCGGCCGCAATGCCAGGGACGCGGTGCGTGGCGACTTATATAGGGACAAGGGGCGGGGTCATCGGTTGATGTCGCATGGGTTGATGTCACATGGTGACAGTCCCAGCATCCTCCGGGACTGTGAAATCGTAAGGGTTGGGGTTCCCATGTGATATCAACCGATGACCCCGCCCCTTGTCCCTATATAAGTCGCCGCGCACCGCGTCCCTGGCATTGCGGCCGGAGAGAGCGTCGAGTCAACATCTCCAGGAGAAGAAGGAGAAGAAGAAGAACGGAAGGCGGCGGCGGCCGCCGCGACAGAAGACTGGGCCACCGCTAGTAAAAGAGCTGGAAGAAGAAGCGGTGGCCCGGCAAGAAGAACCGAAGAGGGGGACAAGACCCCCGAAGTTGGAAGAAGAGGGCGACGACGAAGAAGAAAGCCGGGCTCCTCCGCTAGCAAAAGAGCTAGCAGAAGATAGCGGAGGAGTCCGGCGAGAAGACCCCCGAAGACGGAAGACCCCCGGAGCTGTGCAATAAACTATTTTAACCCTTGTGTGTGTGTTTTTTTTGTACATTTTTTTTACAGGTGAATGGGTAGGGGTACATTGTACCCCATACTCATTCACATAGGGTGGGGGGCCGGGATCCGGGGGCCCCCTTATTAAAGGGGGCTCCCGGATTCCGATAAGCCCCCCGCCTGCAGACCCCGACAACCAACGGCCAGGGTTGTCGGGAAGAGGCCCTTGTCCTCATTAACATGGGGACAAGATGCTTTGGGGTGGGGGGGCCGCGCGCGCCCCCCCTTCCCCAAGGCACCCCCATGTTGAGGGCACACGGCCTGGTACGGCTCAGGAGGGGGGGGGGGCGCTCGCTCGTCCCCACCCCCTTTCCTGGCCGGCCGGGTAGCGTGCTCGGATAAGGGTCTGGTATAGATTTTAGGGGGGACCCCACGCCGTTTTTTTTTCGGCGAAGGGGATTCCCCTTAAAATCCCTGCCAGACCTAAGGGCCTGGTATGCCCCCAAGAAGGCATGCAGGCTTCATGAGTGAGGCGACATTGTCGCCTCGCTCTGGCTGCTATAGGAAAATAACATTTTCCTATTGCAGCCAGCGCAACGGGATCGCGCTGGTTAGAGAAGCCTGTCCCAGGAACCAGCGCAATACTGTTGCGCTGGAAACACAATGTCGGCGGCACCTACTGTATTTCACAACTGCTGTCCCCTGCACAGAGCTTTCACCACTGGAGACGGGACCAGAGTGGCTTCAGAAAAGATATGTATATAGCAACTTTTTGCTTTACAGGGCTAGAAGGCAAGGTTAGCCTTAGATTGTGGCTGCAAGTAGGTTTAAATATTTTAGTTTTATGCTGAACTTACACTTTAAGTTCTGCTTTAAGTAAATATATTAAATGAACATAGTATAAAGTGCAGCGAACCATGGCAACTATTTTGAAATAATCATTCAAATGTCTTATTACAAAATTGGTTAAAGCTGGAAGCAATGTGTGGGTAATTATCACTCAGAAAAATAGATAATTGATGACCTATGTGCTCTTTTAGTACTGATATATTAACATAGACTAGATATAGCACCACAATTCAGAGTTCACTTTCAATTTCCAAGACCATATTATGTGCTATTTTGACACTCAAATTTAACAAACTTTAAAATAGTCATTGCCTTGTAATGCACATGTTTGGGTCATCATACTTAACTCTAGACACATTGGGAGTACTACCAGAATAGGGACATGTCACTAATCGAGGTTAGGACACATGGATCCTACTTCAGGACCTAAAATTAGGGTCAATCCTGCCAGAGGCATTAGGGGATCCTACTCAATGAGTTCAAATTAGGGATAGCGTTCCTTCTCTCTCTCTCATAAAAATGTGTTTTTTCTAAATATATGGCCAACTACTGCAGTTCTATCTGCTTTGTACCAACTTCTCTGTTTTTGGCCCAGTTCTGTGCTTCTGCCTATGCTAATATTGTGAAAATTGAGGAGCACTTGTCTGGTTTTTTTATTCATTTTTTCCCCAATTTTTTATATTTATTTGTAGATTTCCTGGCCAAGTGTAATTAAAATTCTCTGTATAAAGTATTAGAGTGGCCACTTTAACAGGCAAAATCAAGCTGGAGCAATTATCACGTTTGACATAATCTATTGTCGACTATTGTAAACGTTTACTTAAAAAAAATATATATATATATTATTTTTATAAAAAAGTTGTTAACGTTCAATTTCAGCTGATGTTTGAAAAATATTTTCACTGCATTTCATTTTAAGGAATAGTACTTGTGCACTCTGGATGAATAATGACATATTTCTGTGGGTCTTCTGTGTGTAAAATAGAGCCCATTTATGTTAGTCTTCTGTGGGTGGAATAGTGCCCCTTTCTTTGGGTAGTATTGTACCCCTTTCTGTGGGTCATCTGGGGTTGAATAACACCCCTTTCTTTGGGTACTATTGTACCACTTTCTGTGGGTGGAATAGTGCCCCTTCATGTGGGTCTTCTGTGGGTTAAATAGTGCCCATTTCTGTGGGTCTTCTGTCAATAGAATTAAGCCCATTAAAACTATTGTACCCCTTTCTGTGGGTCTTCTGCAGGTGCAATTAAGCCCCTTTCAGTGAGTCTTCTATGGGTAGACTGGAAAAGGATATGGGCATTATGGACTGAGCCTGGGGAATCCAGCATCATCCACCACATCCTGAATCAACAGCTGGCTGTCACACAACACCTGGATGTTCATCAAATGTTAGCCCTTGCAGTTCCTGTAGATATGGTCCTTGTTGCTGGGTGGAAAGAGACGGACATGGGTGAAATTGATTGCACCCATTACATTGGGGTTGGATGCCATACTGTAGAATAAATCCTGGTGAGATTATGGCATGATAGCTGGACACAATCACACGGAATCTCTGCAGCACTCGTCCGAGGATTCAGTAAAAAGACACCTGCGACATCCCAACAACATCCCCGGCCACCATCTGGTAGGAAGCCTTGCCAAGGAAATGGAGCACGGCGAGCAACTTCGTCATGCCCGGTATAGCACAATTCCACTGGGTGGTGGTCTCTAGTACTAGCTGCAGCCTCACATACAGCATAATGATCAGCTCCTTGGTCAGCTACAACTTCCAAAGAGCTTCACCCTCTGTAAAATTATCCAGAAGGGCCCTCTCTGCAAAATCTTGTGGAGCCATCACAACAACCCTTCTTCTCAGGCGCCTTCTGAGCAGGTTAAATTGCAAAAATATTGCATTCAAAAACCTCCATCCCTGGTAATACTGCTAACCCAACGCTCTCTCTCCAGCAGGAAATACCGCACTAGTTACCGCCAGAAAAACTGAGGTGTTAAATATCATGTTTTTTTTTTCTTTAACCTCCCTGGCTGTATTACTGATTCTGGCTCGGGGTAAGATTTAATTACCATAAGTGGTATTCCTGAGCCAGACTCGGGATTGCATCGCTGGATCCATGGAGGGGGTTACTTACCTTGTCCCCTGGATCCAGCGATGTCTCCCCGCTGTGATCAGCGAGCTGCTGTGTCTCGCTCGATCTGTGACAGCGCAGAGCCCCGTTGGCACCGGGGACGGAGCTTGGTGCCAAATTCAAAAAGTAAAAAACACAGTATAGATACAGTATACTGTAATCTTACAGATTACAGTACTGTATCAAAAAATTACACATCCCCTTTGTCCCTAGTGGTTTGTCCAGTGTCCTGCATGCAGTTTTATATTATAAATACTATTCTTTATGCCAGGAAACTGGAGATTGTCCATAGCAACCAAAAAATGTCTGTTTACATCAAAAGTGGTTATAGACCAGCTAGAAAACAGAATATAAACAAAAAATGTGTAGCGCTAAGGCATATAATAACCATGTGCAATAATGAGTAAAACTCCTTAAATAAACAATAGTGTACAGTGTACAAATTAGAGTTCAGTGGCCAGTGTAAAACTGGTAGGTGAGAATCTGCCTGGAAGATTTAAATCCAGATGGAAATCGGCAATAATGTCTCAGAAGAGGTGACTGCACGGGAATGCAATACTTGTGACACGGAGAACATCGATACTTGAAACACTCAATGAGGTACTCTTACCAGCAATGGTGGACACACATACCATATGGCAGTGAGTCAAATGCACATAGATTGCTCTCTTTAGGTATGATGACAGAATCCTGGTCATGGAGATACACCTTAGGACTATGGGTTCACGGCCGAAGATGGTCTTTAGGCTCGTCCAAAATCTCAAAATCCAACTCGTCAGTGTTCACCGATGATGGAATGTCATAAAAATAGGGAAAAAAAGTACTCCATATAGTGCAAATCAGCCAATAATGTTTTATTGGAAACATTTCTCACAATCAAGGAGACATAAAAGGAACACGGTAGTGTAATAAAATAATTCCATAAAAACTTTTAAAAAAGCAGTGTGGGAGTCTCAAATAGCCACCCTACGCATTTCGACTCAAACGGTGTTCAACCGGGGCATCATTTGGCTCCCCATACTGCAGTGATATTTATACAAAATGGAAGAAGATATGAAAGCCCCACCCAAAATGGCGGAAAACAGGAAGTTCATGCTGGGTGTGCATTCCAAGCCTTGGTTAGTAGACGTGGTTCCGGGGGAAGTCACACCAAGCCTCAATCCATGGAAGAACTTCCGGGAGAAACCACCCAACCAGGAAGTCCCGTTGACCCCATTGACCTAATGTGTACTATGAATCACATGACTGACCATGACCAACCCCATAAATTCAAAAATAAATGTAAAAGTAAAATATATATATATATACATTTATTTATGTATGAACTCATGTGTGGCGGAATGGCACATCTAAATGCACTCTGGGCACAATATGGTAGCCATGTATGCGCTCCACCACTCGTAGATCAAGAGGGGTGGAGCCCAACGTCATCTCCAGTGGTGGCAACAAATAGGCAGACTGTTCCCTCCGGAAGCATGCACGCCAAGCCCCCATCTCGCAGCGAGCTTAGGATGGCAACAGACCACTGCAGGAGACACATACACGCTCCACCAACCCCACAATCGGAGGGGCAGAGCGTGACACAGCCACTGGCTAAGGCAGCCAATAAGAACGTGGCAGAACACCCTCTCTGATGGCGTGCGTCCCAAGCCTCCCTCACACAGCGAGATGCCAGATTGCAACCCGGAACGTCACTTCTGGGATGCTGCTCTCCAAGCCTTGGTCTCTGAAAGGAACTGAAAACCAGGCCTCAGCGCACACATCCCCCTCGGAAGGAAACGCCACCTCCCCAAGTCCAACCAGGTCTCAGTGTCCCCAGCTCAATTTGAAACCTCATGCCGTCCTGAAAGGGGAAGAAGGGAAGATAATTTTATATCTCCACTCATCACAAAAAAATAGCCCTTAATGGGGGGCCCGTTCACACACAATAAATGAGAATCACTCACAGAATTGAGAGATAGTAATTTGTGGGGAAATTCATCATCAAACATTAAAAGTAATATGACAAGGATAATTCTGCAACTCAGCACATTTCAGTGTTTTTTATTTGATTACATTATTGAATAATTTTTATTATTATTATATTATTATTTGTTATAATTATTTATAGTTATTTATTTTATTATATATATATTTATGGCCGAAGCCCCATGGCCGATACGTATCTGAACAATACTAGTTTATCATAAGATACCCTATATGAAATGGACCTGAAAGTGTGCCCTGGTCTAATGGACGGTATACCAAAATAAGGGGGCATACCCAATGATTAGAAATGAATGAGTTTGAAGAGAAATGTTTTGAGAAATGCCCTAAAAAGGGGATGGGAGGTTGGGTATTGCGCACAGGAAACCGACAAAGACCACAGGCGAGTGGGCTGGTTAAATACCCCCCGGGCTCCTCCCATAAATTCAGGCCACCATACTGGCCTTCTTACTTATGGCCGAAGCCCTATGGCCGATACGTATCTGAACAATACTAGTTTATCATAAGATACCCTATATGAAATGGACCTGAAAGTGTGCCCTGGTCTAATGGACGGTATACCAAAATAAGGGGGCAAAAACACTTAGGTAGGGGTAAGAGAGTTTTATTGTTTTCAGCTTTATCTTTATTGAGCCAGTTGGGTGAATGCCGAGACATTTCCACCTGTGGGTTAGGGATGTATCGAGCGAAGCAGGCCGATTTCCACCTGCCCAATCTTTTGATGATGTGGTCCGGGACCCCGTGCCAGGATGCGGATGAAGCTGCTCCGATGCGGAAGGAATGGCCGGAGTACTCACCGGGATTGAGGAGCAAATTGCGGAGGAGAATCCTTACATGCTTAATGAACTGGCGGTTCGTTAATGGTTTGACCGGGAAGGGCAACAGAGGACTAGAGTCCGGGAGCTCGGGTAGTAGAGAGAGTAACTGCGAAAGTACAGCGACCGGGCACCAGGCGTTGTTGGTTTTGTAGAGGTGGATATCTATGCCGGTGCCTGCCTGCTAAGTCTTGGTTATCGAGAGGTGGAGAATGAAGTGGTCCTGGTGACGGATCAGATGACGTCTGCGAAGGACTGGACTGTGTGTGCTGTTATGGGTGAACTCGCTGGGCCGTAGAAAGCCATAGTAGGCTAGATAAATGGCCGCCTGTATGACCAAACTGGGGAGAACACCGAAGGGGTAGCTGATAAGCATGGTGGACATGTCCCTGAAGATGGAACTGGTGATGGGGAGCCGCTTGACCTTGTCTGGTGGTTGCTGTTTCTGAATGCCGCGCAGGACGGCTCGGATAGCGTGAGACGAGAAGATGGATGGTTTGGTAGGATCCTGTAATGAGAGGTAGTGCTGTATGCCAGCTAAGTATAACCGGATGGTGTTGAAGGACAAGGCCAGTTGACTATGGCAGTACGAGGTGAAGGCTAGTATATGTCTGGCATCTGTTGGGGTGCCTACTGAGGAGGCAACCAGAAATGTATTGAACGCTTTCCAGGCTACCTGGTAGGCTTTCAGAGTGTTGTCTGCGAGTGATCGGTTGATGAGCCGAGTGGCTCCATGTAGATGCGGCTCTAGTCCAGGGTCAACTGAGACCAATGTGGGATAGGAGCTGACACCGTATCTGCTCCGGGAACCTGCCGGAAGAAGGACAGGAGATTAAAACGAGACAGTGCGTCAGCTGCAAGGTTGTACTTTCCTGGGATAAACGTGCAGTATACATTAAACTGATCTCGCAGAGACAGCTGCACCAGCTTGCGAAGGAAGGACATCACAGAGAGAGACTTAGACCTGCCTTTGTTGATAATTTCGGCTGTGGCCTGGTTATCAGTGGTAAAACCTACGGTTTGTCCTGTCCAGGTATGACCCCAGAGCTGGGCGGCTGCTACAATAGGGGTAGAGCTCGAAAAGGGATGAAGACTGACTAAACCCAGGGATCAAGAGTATTTGAGAAGGCCAGGGTCCGGCGAACCAATGGTGGCCAAAAATAGCCGCAAATCCTGTGGAGGCTGCGGCATCTGTTACTACCTGTGGCGAGAGAGGTGAGATGGACAGGATGAACAGGGAGATACCGTTCCAGGTGGACAGGAACTCGTCCCACATTGATAAGTCTGCTATGGCTGCGATGTCCAGGCTAAGGACTTGATCCGGGTCTTGTGCCTGAGAAAGGCAGACCAACAGGCGTGAGATAAAGGAGCGACCTTGTGGAATTATTCGCATGGCAAAGTTGAGCATGCCTAATAGCGCCTGTAGCTGCCTCTTTGTACATCCCCTGGTGCAGGTGAATTAGTGGAGGACTCCCCTGATGCGGGTCAGTTTGTCGAGGGGCAGGCTGGCCTGCATGGTGCTGGTGTCGAGATTGACTCCGAGGAAGGTGATAAATTGTGCGGGCCCGTCAACCTTATGTTCGGCGATGGGGACGTTGAGATTCCCAAAGACGGTCCTTAACTTACCAAGGTCCCTTGGAGGTATACCCGGCTGTTCAATCAATAGAAAGTCATCCAGGTAATGGATAACTTGCTGACAACAGGCCTTGTGCCGAAGGATCCAAGCAAGAGACTGTGCGAACGTGTCGAACAGCCAGGGGCTGCTCTTGGAGCCAAATGTTAATTTAGTGGCAAAATAATATTGGTCTCTCCATTTAATGCCGTGCCAGCACCAGAGGGATGGGTGAATAGGCAACAGCTTAAAGGCATCGGATATGTCGGCTTTGGACAGCCACGCACCTGTGCCTACTTCAAGGATGGCCTGAATCGCCATGTCCACAGAGGCGTATTTTAATGAAAATTCTTCTGAAGGAATCAGGGAATTTAGGCTGGGAATGTGGGAAGAATGAGGCGCAGACAGGTCGTACACCAAGCGATTTTTATTTGAAAACTTGCCCTTGACAAGCCCAATAGGGCTAACTCTCCGCATATTGAAGGGGGGCTGTGTGAAGGGCTTATGACGAAGCCTCGTTCCACCTCGGTTTGCAGCAACTGGTCAATGGCCTGCTCGTCGGAAGTTGCTGAGCGGAGATTTCCGCACTCGTAGGTTGTGTGGGGCAGGGAGATGAGGCCGGTGTGGAAGCCTGTTGTGAAGCCAGCGATGAGGAAGGTGGCTAGTGAAGGAGTGGGGTGCATGGTGAGGTAGAAGCCCAAGCATAGGACGTCTATGCGGCTCAGTCATGAGCCCTTGCGAGCTTTAATCTCACACAGGTTCCTGGGGTGCGCTCTGTGACATATGACACAGACGTGCAATAGGCGGCACTGGCTAAAATTACATGAGCCATAGTTGTAATTATTGCAAATGGCCGCTCCCCCCATGGTTCGGACCGAACGTCCAAACTTGTCCACTTGAGCCTTTGGTGTAGGGCCTGATGAGCCTTGGCCTGTGCCGGAGGTGGAGGGGAACTCTACTGGGCGGCTAGCCGTGACGTTGGCGCACCAGGAGGCGGTATGGGTGGAGGACTGGCAGATGGCACACAGAGGTGAACGAAGGCCGGCAAAATGCCGGCAGAAGAATTCGGTGTCCATAAGGCTCCAGTCCGTGGGTGATTGGAACTGTGCCAGTTTATCGGCTACTTTGGCGGAGAAGGAACGATGGTAATCGTAGAAGGCGAAGCCTCCGTATTTGTAACCTAGGTCCACCACTGTGTGGAGTACAAGTCCAGCTCTTCCCTTCTGGCAGGGGATGCTGAACAAATGACGTCTCTAAGCATCCCAAAGGCTAGGGCAAACTCTGGGATGGAGAGTTTGCGGTTCAGCCTAGGATCCTTGGCTTTGAGGACTACGGAGACGTCTCCCCATGTGTAGGCCTTGTTTTCTGCAAGGTCGTGGACTGAGATAAGCAGGGAGGCAAGGTTGATATCCTTGCCGTCCAAGATGTCCTTCCTTATGCCGGCCGGCACCAGATGTGCTGGGTGGACATCAGGACATGTCCTGCGTTACCTGTCGGCAGTGGTAGCGGGACTGAAACTGGAACAGGGGTGGTTGTGGCTGGGTGAGCCTCTAGAAGCATCACTCTGGTCTGGACGTCCGTGACCGTGTTGTTTAAGGACGACACCATTGAGTGCAGTTGAGAAATAGCCGCTGAGATTGACTGGAGAGAAGCCTGAAGTGGGGTACTGGGCCCGGCTGTAGCTGGCGGGGTAGAGAGGAGCCTGAAAAGCTCTGCCTTCCTAGCGGTAGCGGGGAAGGGAATGCCCTTGCGTCTCAGCTCTGCTGTCAGCCTGGAGATAGTCCAACCCCTGTAGGACTGTATGCTGTCGCTCACTGAAGGCGGGCGAGGAGACAAGGGGGCGGTAAGGTCTTTGCTGCCGACTTGGGACATGGCTCCAGGTGAATCGTGCCCTAGGAGTGATGTCCTATCTCTCTGGGGACGAAGGATGGACGTCCGGAACCTATAGAGGGTGACATAAGTCAAGACTGTTTCTCTATTTTTTTTTTTTTTTTTTAAACAATCTTTATTTATAGGAGATAGGGTATTACAGCTTGATATACAGTAAAAGAATGAAAAAAAAATGAAAATGAACAGAGAGGATAAACATTTGCTGTAGGTAATGCTGATACATAATACTCCAGTCGTTCCTTTTTCATTTTTCACTTGTAGTGGGAACAAGAACATGAATAGTCAACAGTCATAAATTAACTTCGTACTGATTAGGTTACTAAGAGAGTATTTACCAGGTGACGGGTCAGCACGGTAGGTCAACTGATTGTTGGGCTGAGCAATCCCAGTCCGCAGTCTAGTTCGTGCAGTATAGGACTGGTCTGTCCTCTTGTAAGAGGTTCTCACGCGTGATATGCTTGGTCAGCTTTAACGTTTAAGGTAACTCACGTGGGGCCGACGGCTTCCTAGACGACCGCGTGCTGGGGGAAGGGGGGCAGTCCTGCATAATAGCGGCACCAAAGTGCCATTTCCCTGTTCAAGTCAGGTTGTCCCATGACGTCAGGTCGCCAAATTTTTGTTGGGCCACCTAAGTCCTCCATTCCTCACCCGTCACCTGGCACTCAACATATCAACCATCTGCCCGTAGGCAGCCATAACTATTCAAGTCATAAAGTATTAGAAAGTAGTTAAGTGAGAAAAAGAAGGGAAAAGAAAAGTGGTTTAGAGCATACCTGAAGCCTCTCTTCCGACCCCGCCTCCTCTCCGAGCCCCGTCAACCTCTCCATACATGTAGGATGATCAAGGGGGTGAGTGAAGAGAGAGAATAGCATCCTGCCTCCTCGCCCCTGATTAATGAAATGTTAAATTGAGTGTTGGAGTCTGCTCAGCTCCTGGTCCCCATCTGTAAGCCCTGGGGGCGTCACCTTAGGGATGGCTCCGCCAGTTCCAGGAGGGCCACATCCAAACTGGATGAAATGTGTCCAGGGTTCGATATATACACTAGCCAGGGCTGCCAAATCGCAGTGAAGCGGTCATGGGCCCTTCTGCAAGTGGCAATCCCCCCCTCTGCCTCCCGGATGTCACCCACCCTGCGGCGCCACTCCTCCTTACTTGGGATTTGCGGACGCTTCCAAAAAATAGGGAGCAGCCGCCTGTTTCTCTATTTTAACCAAGCGAATCCACCTGTTTGCTGAGTGCCAAGGCGGGAGCGAACGTGTATACATATATATATATTGTCACGAGCCTTCACATATATATATATGTATGCCAGCATGGTTGCTGTCGCATTTTTTACGCCTTCCCCTCTCTCTCTCTCTTTTTTTTTTTTTACCTGGGAAGATAACGTCCAAGCTGGTGCAGGGTGGACCTACTGAACTTGACTGACCTGGAGAGAGAAATAACAGATGACAAACTGGTGAGGGGCCTAACAAGTAAACTGAAGAGTGACGTAAACGGTTGGCTAATACGAGCAAGGTGCACCGGTGAGTAGACAGTTTCGTCATAATTCCTTTCATTATCACCACCATTTGTTCATCATTTTCTTTTTTTTTTGCTGTCCCAATCCGACGTATCATTTGCGTAAAGGATAAAGTGTGGGATGACCTGTGTCCAATGCAGGAGCGTAAATAAGTGCTGTAATTGTGACCGTACAATAAGACAAACTGTGGAGAAAGTGAAATGTGAAAAGCGGACTCTGGAGCATGTACTGAAATGTGGAAAATAACCTGGGGCGAACCGGAACGAATCGGTGCATGTGAAGGTGCGACTGGATTCGAAACCGGAGCGCGGAGCGTGACAGTGAAATTAAATGAACAACTTCTGTCATGACAGAGGCCTGGATCGGCCGGCCGCGAACTGAGACTGGAACCGAACCGGTCTCTGGAGCATGCACTGAAATGAGGCTGAAAAAATACCTGGGGCCGTCCGGACGAATCGATGCACAGGGATGCAACCGGATTCGAACTGAACGCACTACGTGACAATGAAATGTTTCCCATGATAGAGCTACGAATTGGAGAGGACGCAGCCTGCGACCGTCAATGAGCGGGCTCTAGAGCATGTACTGAAATGAGGCCAACGCAACTGGGACTTGTCGATCGAACCTGTGCGTTGAGAATGCGACTGGTTTCGATTCTGAACGTAATAGGTGACAGTGAAATGATTCCCATGACAGAGACCCGGATCGATTAGCAACGAGTGGGCTCTGGAGCATGTACCGATATGAGGCCGAGCAACTAGGGGCACACCGGAACGAATCGGCGCATTTAGCGGATGCGACTGAATTCGAATCGGAGCGCAGTGTGTGACAGAATGACCTACGTGAGCCAGCTGTGGCAGAGGTACGAATCGTTGTGCTGCGACTGGCAACGATTTGTCTGTGGAACACGGTGATGAGGCAGACAACATAACAAGTTACGAAAATAGTGCAGTTTTTTGTTCAAGCAATTTCTACTGAAATGAGGCCCGTAAAATGAAGGGCGCTGCGAAAATGGTGCGTTGTGAGTGATAACAACCCGGTTTCGTAACGAATGACTCGAGATTTTCAGGGTTTAACGATACTCAAAAAATAGAAATGTTTCTAGTAAAGGAAGGTCAATCGAGACCCTTACCTGCGGCAGTCGAGCCAGAGACGTTGTACAAAACACGAACGGGAACGAAAACCACGAGACTTCAGGTAGAGAGAAGTTATCCGAATGGCAACGAAACTCAAGCAGTCGGCCTAGTGACGTAGTATTGCGCACAGGAAACCGACAAAGACCACAGGCGAGTGGGCTGGTTAAATACCCCCCGGGCTCCTCCCATAAATTCAGGCCACCATACTGGCCTTCTTACACACACACACATATATATATATATATATATATATATATAATTATAATTTATGATTTCATATTTCAAATTTTATCATACCCGGGATGTCTATTTATATACCGTATATACTCGAGTATAGGCCGACCCGAATATAAGCCGAGGCCCCCAATTTACCCCCAAAAAAACTGGCAAACTTATTGACTCGTGTATAAGCCGAGGGTGAGACATGCCTGTCCATCCCTGTGTGTGTGTCCGTCCATCCCTGTGTGTCCGTCCATCCCTGTGTGTCCGTCCATCCCTGTGTGTCCGTCCATCCATCCCTGTGTGTGTGTGTGTCCATCCATCCATCCATCCCTGTGTGTGTGTGTGTCCATCCATCCATCCATCCCTGTGTGTGTGTGTGTCCATCCATCCATCCATCCCTGTGTGTGTGTGTGTCCATCCATCCATCCCTGTGTGTGTGTGTCTCCATCCATCCATCCATCCCTGTGTGTGTGTGTCTCCATCCATCCATCCCTGTGTGTGTGTGTCTCCATCCATCCATCCCTGTGTGTGTGTGTATCCATCCATCCCTGTGTGTCTCCATCCATCCATCCCTGTGTGTGTGTGTCCATGTGTGTGTGTGTGTGTCCATGTGTGTGTGTGTGTGTGTGTGTGTGTGTGTGTGTGTGTGTGTGTGTGTGTGTCCAGCCTACCTGTGTCCCGAGCCTGTGTCCCGAGCCTCCGTCCCGTGCCTTGCCTCCTTGCCTCCGTCCCGTGCCGTGCCTTGCCTCCTTGCTTCCGTCCCGTGTCGTGCCTTGCCTCCGTCCCGTCCCGTGCCGTGCCTTGCCTTGCCTTGCCTCCGTCCCGTGCCTTGCCAGGATCGCCGCTCTTCGTCGGCGCCTCGGCGGCCATTCTAAAATTCAAAAGCCGCGCCTCCGCCTTCGCCTGTGATAGGCGGAACACTGAATTTCCCAGCAGCCTGTGTTCCGCCTATCACGGACATCGTCTCATCCTCGTCCGTAGTACGAGGATGAGCGGATGTCCGTGATAGGCGGAACACTGACTGCTGGGAAATTCAGTGTTCCGCCTATCACAGGCGAAGGCGGAGGCGGAGGCGCGGCTTTTGAATTTTAGAATGTCCGCTGTCTGTCTGCTCGACACGCTGATCGAGCAGGCAGACAGCGATGACTCGAGTATAAGCCGAGGGGGGCACTTTCAGCCTCAAAAAAGAGGCTGAAAATCTCGGCTTATACTCGAGTATATACGGTATATTGTTTGGGTGGATTTAAGTGAATAATTTCTAAGAATTACAGGCCTACAATATAAAACGCAAAATTTCCATGCAAAATAATGGTGCCGCGTTCAGCACCTAAAATCTGATATAATCATACTGCCAGGGAGGTTAATTCCTGTTCGTGAAAATGGACTACTAAACAGCCTACTGCCTGACTTTTGACAATATTTACCGATACATTTTTTTTCTAATGTTAATCATTTTCTTTTTGATGAATTGGAATTTATCGCATGAGATAATTTATGGAGATGAATCAAGTGACGGCGTTATCGCATGTGGTAAACCTTAGTGAATTGACCCCCATGTTCCCGCCTGCTGCCTGGACCAATACTTTGGCTGTGCTAGCCATATCACTGCCTGCTTCCTGTAATGACCCAGAACTTCATGGACCATGTTCCTGCCTGGTGCCTGGAAAACTCCTTTGCCTGTTGCTGACCACATCTCTGCCTGCTTCCTGCACCAATGCTCTCTCCGAACAACTGCTCTACTATAACAACAGGTAATCCTTTGTTTTACCCTTTGTTTAGCTAAGCTGTGAAAAAGTCTCACATCTGTGATATTGCCATACTCACAGGGAGTAGCAGAAAGTATTTTAGGGTGTAACTCTTGCTATGTCCATGCTTTGTTTTAGAAATATTAAAATTGACAACTTAGTGTAAAAAAAAATGTTTCATATTCTTTACACTTTCCAAAAACTTGTGGAAAAAAATGACATGTTGAAAAGACTCATTATACCCCATAGAATATGCTTTGAAACATTTACTTTAAAAATGGGGTCATTTTGTGTCCACTGTCCTGGTGCTCCAAGGTCTTCAAAAATGTGATAGGTAGTCAGGAAATTAGATGTGTAATTTACAGTATGTCTGTCAAAAACCATGAATCAGACTGAGACAGAAGTACAGGTAAATCACACTTGTTTAGTAAAAAGGTAAACAGAGTAAACGTAGTCAAAAACATAGCCAGAGTTCAGGAACTAGAATTGATAGTCAGACAAGCCAAAACGTCAGGGAGCCAGAGATGAGCGTAGTAGAACAGCAAGCAGGATCTGGAGCCAGAAGGAATGTCAGCCAAGCAAGTCTTTAACAGGAACCAAGGAGAGTTTCTCAAGAGATATGACCAAGGCAAAGACCATCTGGGCCGGATGGCTTAAGTAGGCAGGACTGATGAGCAGGATATCATCAAAAGGTGAGTCACTGTGGAGAGAAAAGAGCTGGCAATTAGCCGACAGCTGAGCGGCTAGCTTTGAGAAAGAAGGGCTGAGCCCAGCCCTGACAGTACCCCCACCCCAATGACCCCTTCCCCTCGGAGGACCACCAGGCTTGAGGGGGGAAAGTATATGGAAATCACAGAGGAGGACAGGGGCATGTACATCTGAGGATGAGACCCAAGAGTGTTCCTCCGGACCGTACCCTTTCCAATCCACCAGGTACTGTATGCACCCACGGAACCTACGGGATTCAACAATGGACTGTACTTCATACTACTCATGGTTCTCAGCCTGTACAGGGTGAGGACGAGGCACAGAGGTGGTAAAGCAGTTGCAGACCAAAGGTTTCAATAAGGAAACATGAAATACATTTGAGATACGCGTATAAGAAGGAAGGTCTAATGTGTAAGCCACTGGGTTAATTCTGCAAAGAATACGGAAAGGCCCAATAAACCGAGGTGCAAACTTCAGAGAGGGAACACGAAGTGGGAGGTTGCGAGATGACAGCCAGAATCTGTCCCCAACCTAGTAGGAAGGCGCAGACAGGCATCTGCGGTCAGCATGGAGTCTGTACCTATCATTAGCATGTCGCAAAGCCTTGTGGACTTGTGCCCAAGTGGATCGAAGGCCACGGAGATGCTCCTCTAATGCAGGAATACTCTGCGGAACAAATGAGTCAGGCAACATGGAAGGATGAAAAACCATAGTTTGCCATAAACAGGGACAATTGTGAAGCAGAATTCAAGGCACTCTTGTGAGCAAACTCCACCCACGGTAAGAGGTCTGACCAGTTATGATGGTCAGAAATATAGCAATGTAGGAATGGCTCCAAGGACTGTTTGGCTCGTTCTACGGGTGTTACGAAGAGGAGAAAGGAAGCTGAATTCAAATGTGCACAAAAGGCTTGCCAGAATCGGGACACGAACTGACTACCCCTGTCTGAGACAATCACCTTGGGTAGCCCATGTATGTAAAAGATCGAACCTGAGCAAAAATGGAAGCCAGTTCCTTAGAAGTGGGCAACTTCTTAAGGGGAATACAATGGAACATTTTCAAGAACCCGTCAACCACCATAAGGATAACTGTGTTGCCCTGGGAATTAGGCAACTCCACAATTAAATCCATTGACAGGTGGGTCCAGAGCCTCTCTCCATTGGGTATGGGTTGTAGGAGGCCCACTGGAAAGTGTCGTGGAGCCTTATTCTAAGCCCACACAGAACAGCCAGCTACGAAGGCGGTTATATAAGCACGTAGACTAAGCCACCAGAATTGTTGGGAAATGACCCAAAAGAGTTGATTCTTCCCAGTGTGGCCAGCAGTCTTGGGAGAATGGTAAGTCTGGTGCATGGCAGTAAAGAGACTCTCTGGGACAAAACAGTGGTCACAAGGTTTCTCAGGAGGAGCATGGACCTGAGAAACAAGAATTTTGTCACCCAAAGGAGTAGTGAGACTGGTGCGAACTGTAGCCAGATTACGATCAGGAGGAATCACAGGAACCAGAACCGACTCCATCTTGGTAGGAGAGGAAAATTGTCGCGACAAAGCGTCAGCCCTTACATTCTTACTACTGGATATAGAGTTTGTGGAACTGGTCTAAGCGGCGAGTTGAAAACCAGAGTTAGTGGAACTGGTCTAAGTGGCGAGTTAAAAAACAGAGTTTAAAACAGGAGGTTATAACAGGGGTCATAGTACCTGAGTGTTGTCTGAGTAGTAATAATAATAATACATTTCATTTATTATATATTTATTTCCATCAAAAGATCTCAAAGTGCTACGTGGTTACAATTAAAATATACAACTAACATCAATTAAAAAATGTATTAAAAAGATATAAAGATATAAAGATATAAAGTCTTTAATCGCTTTTTAAAACTTTCAGTTGATTGAAATACCCTCAGACCAGGGGCGGATACAGAGTCCAGTCTCGGGAGGGGCACTGCTATAAAATATGTTTTTTTGGGGGCAATTTATATGGGAAAAGGCTGGTATTGGCGCTTCAATCATTACGGCACCATGGTTGTTATGGTGTCAGGATGATTGAAGCGCATTATTTCTATTAATACATTGTAATATAAAATGAAATGGTTCAACTCACCATAATGCAGAATCAGTGGGAGCCCTGAGGGTGTCATTTGCCATGTCGCCTGCCACCAAATGCGGATTGTCACTTGCCACGTCACTTGTCACCAAATGCGGATTGTTACTTGCCACGTCACCTGCCACACATTGCGGATTGCCACTTGCCACGTAGCCTGCCACACATTGCGGATTGTCACTTGCCACGTCGCCTGCCACACATTGCGGATTGCCACTTGCCACGTCACCTGCCACACATTGCAGATTGTCACTTGCCACGTCGCCTGCCACACATTGCGGATTGTCACTTGCCACGTCACCTGCCACACATTGCGGATTGTCGCTTGCCACGTCGCCTTCCACACATTGCGGATTGTCACTTGCCACGTAGCCTGCCACTCATTGCGGATTGTCACTTGCCACGTAGCCTGCCACACATTGCAGATTGTCTCTTGCCACGTAGTCTGCCACACATTGCGGATTGTCACTTGCCACGTAGTCTGCCACACATTGCGGATTGCCACTTGCCATGTAGTCTGCCACACATTGCGGATTGCCACTTGCCACGTAGTCTGCCACACATTGCGGATTGCCACTTGCCACGTAGCTTGCCACACATTACGGATTGTCACCTACTGTTTCACTTTTCTGCTAAGGTGTTCTTTTGTTGAGTCCCAGAGTGAAGATAGGCAGCAGAGAGATGATATAATCTCTCTGCTGCACACAGCTTCCCGCACAGTGAGGGCGGAACTGGAGGGATGCAGGGCAGTGAGAGATGATGTCATCTCCCTGCTCCCCTGCCCGCTGGCTTCCTGATTGGCCAGCAGCCCTCCTAAGGCACCCAGCTGCCCCCTCACCCATCCACTCAGCGCAATCACCCGTGGAAACGGCCACACTGGTACCCGCGTAACCGGCCGCGCTGGCACCCGCGGAACCGGCCGCGATGGCACCCGCGGAACCGGCTGCGCTGGTACCCGCGGAACCGGCCGTGTTTGCACCCGCAGAACCGGCCGTGCTGTCATCATCTGGCAGTATTCTCGGAGGGGGTAATTGCCCCGTTACCCCCCCTGGATCCGCCCCTGCCTCAGACTATCAGGCAGAGCATTCCACAAATGTGGGGCAGCAGCACAAAAAGCCCTATCCCCCATTGTCGTTAATCTAGTTTTTGGAATTTGGAGAAGGTTTAATTGAGTTGAACGAAGGGAACGAGATCGATTTTGCAATCTCAACAGTTCCTTAAGATAAGATGGAGCATGTCCATATATGCATTGGTGTGTAAGAAGAGAGAACTTGTATTCAATCCTAGCAGAGAACGAGAGCCAATGAAGCGATTTAAGAATCTGAGTAATATGCTCATGCCTCCACACTCTCATCAGGATCCTAACCGCAGAGTTTTGAATATACTGAATCCTCTGTAGACTCTTTCTCAGAATCCCAATGAGAAGTGCGTTGCTATAATCAAGTCTAGAGGAGACAAAGACATGGACCAACCTTTCAGCATCAGAAAGGGAAAGAAAAGGACGAAGTTTAGAGATATTACGAAGATGGAAAAAAGAGGTCTTACATAAATGATTAATATGTGCTTCAAAGGTGAGTTGAGAGTCCATTTTTACCCCAAGATTAGTAACTATGGATGAAACAGGAATTTTAGAACCTGAAAAAACAATACTGGTTATCAATGATGATTTAATCTGATGAGTCGTACCAATCATGATAACTTCCGTTTTGGAGCTATTCAATTGCAAAAAATGTTGTTCCATCCATACCTTTATCTCCTCTAGACATGCGGTGAGTACTGAAAGGGGTGACTGCACAGACAGTGTTTCTACTGCTGCTTTTACATATAGCTGTGTATCATCAGCATAACAGGGAAGCCCGGAGCGTAGGATACGCAGTGGAACGTAGAGCAGGGCTGGGCATGACGAGGTGCCCAGTCACGCCCAGGGGGAGGAGTTCCAGGAGGAACGCGGGTGGGGGAGCGGCCATATTTAAAAGGGGGCGGAGCTGGGGGAAAGCCAGTCGGAGGTCAACGTGCGAGGAGGCGGTTTTTCACACACCGCTCCTCGCTGCATCTTCACCATGGCGGACGTCGCGGGACTCCTTAAACAGTTGCGGGCGGCGGCGGAGACGAGGGGGTTGGCTTGGCTTCAAGCTCAGGTCGCGGTGGCGCTGGCTGGGGGCGGCGAGGTCGGGCATAGCCAGCAGGAGGCCGCGCGCGGCCGGGTGTCCAGGCCGCCGCTCCGTTATTCTCCGGGGGGGCGGGGGGCCCGCGAGGTTGGCGGGGAGCCCGGGAAGTGATGTGTCTGCCCCGCCGGCGAAGAGGGGCTTCTATTCGCCCGCTGGAGGACTGAAGAGGCCTGCTCGGCGGCCTGCAGGTTCGGGGGGCAGTGCCACGGGCCAAGATGGTGCCGATTCCCCACCGCATGGCGGTCGGCCTGGGCGGGATGATCCCCCTGCAGCCCTGCACGGGCTGAGGGGGAGGATTGGGGGGAAGCATAAGGAGAAGAGCTCCGGTGGTGGGAGGGCACGGGGGGGTGGTGGATGGCGGTGGCCAGCATGGGGGGGTTGTGTCCGGGGTTTCAGCGCTGACGGGGGGGTGCAGGCCTGGGTAGGCGGCGGGCACAGGGGGCTGCAGGCAGGGGGGGTGGACAGAAGGAGGTCGGCAACTCCAGCCGCAGCTGGTTCTGCGGGCCGGGTCTCAGGAATCGCGACAGGGAGGCGGACGCCTCCGGGCAGTAGCCGACGTGGGTCACGGATTCAGAGTTGTGCCGTGGACGGCCCTTCTGCGCAGCAGCCCAGGAGCGAAGGGACCCCTGCAAGAAGCGGTGCTTTGTCGGTGTGCCGCGGAACCGAGGGTGGCCGCACGGCGTCCAGGTCTCCATCGCCTGGGGGGCTGCAGTCGGCAAGCGGTCTGGAAGAGGATGGTCGTTCCGAAGGAGAGCTGTCGGAGGACGGTGATGTGTCCGGACGGTCGGTTCCTGCGCAGGCGGTCGGCGCAACGGCTGTGGGGATGGCTCCCAGTCAGCCCGGTAAGTCGAGTGACAACTCAGTTTTTACTAATGCATTGCAATGTTTGTTGGGGGTGGTCTCGGGGGGTGGGGGCCAAGCGGTCCCCCCGGCTGCGCGGGTGGCCGCCGCGTGCCAACCGCGGGTTGGGATGGGGACGGGGGCCATGGGATCTGGGGGTCAGTTGCAGGAGCTACTGGAGGGTTTGAGGGAGTTGGTGGGTCGCTTTGATGGGGGTACGGGGCAGTCCGTGGGGGTGGTTCCCGGGGGTGGGCCGGTTTTGGGTGTGGGGGTGACTCCCTCGGGGTGGGCGGAGGTTTCGTCCCACCCGGGTGCGGCGGCTGCTCCCCCGGGGGCGCGGGCGGTGGCGGACGCAGGGGCTGGTTCCGTTAGGCGGATAGCGGACGCGGCCAAATGTGAGATGTATGTGTGCTTCGAGGGGCCCTTGGGCGCACATTTGAAACAGGAGGTCAGGGATAAAATTGTCAAGGGGGAATACGTTGAGATATTTTCACTATTGCCCCTTGAGAAGTTTAACTTGGATCGGGTGAAGCCGGACGATTCCAAGAAGGAAGATGAAGAGAAGAGGCGTTATAGATTGATTCCGCGAACGTTTGCCAACTGGTTGCAAGCGTTCGCGATCATGGCCAGCGCCATAGGAGAAAAGAACCCCGAGCATTGCTCGGCGTTGTTTTGTTATATGGACGCCATCGGGGAGGCTTACAGGGTCTATGGGGGTACTGCTTGGTTGAGGTACGACGAGCAGTTCCGCCAGCGTTCCGACCCATGCTGCGCTGGGACCATAAGGACATTAGCCTCTGGATGAGGCTCATGGCTGCTGCGCGGACGCCTTCGCAGTTATTTCCAGGGGGGGCCAGGGGTAGCCACTCCTCGGGATCGCCGGCCGGAAAAAAGTGGGGAGTGTGCTGGCAATTTAATGAAGGCACGTGCAAATTCGGGGGAACATGCAAGTTTAAGCATGAATGCTCTGGGTGTGGGGGGAGCCCACACTTTCGCCCGATGTTTTAAGAAGGGGAGACGTCCCGGAGAGCCTGCTCACAAGAGGGACGACTCCGGTGATGTGGGAAAGGATGCAGCCTTTCCTAAATAGATACCCGGACCGGGCTGTGGCGGGGTTGCTGAGGGCGGGCTTCCGCCACGGTTTTAGGATTCCTTGTGGGTTGTCAGTGGTCCCTGTGCAGGCGGGGAACTTGCGGTCAGCGTTAGAACATCCTGGGGTGGTGTCGGAAAAATTGGCAAAAGAGGTGGCGTTGGGGCGCGTAGCGGGGCCGTTCACGAGCAAGCCCATTGGGGATTTGGTGGTGTCACCATTGGGGGTGGTCCCCAAAAAGGAACCCAACAAGTTTCGGCTGATCCACCATCTGTCCTTTCCGAAAGGGGGGTCGGTGAATGATTTCATTGACCCGGAGGCGTGCGTGGTGTCCTACACGTCGTTTGATGCTGCGGTGCGTTGGGTACGGCGTTACGGGAAGGGGGCGTTGATGGCGAAGTCGGATGTGGAGGCGGAGTTTCTGTTGCTGCCAGTGCACCCCGAGTGTTTGTGATTGTTGGGATGTTGCTGGCAGAACCGGTTTTATGTCGACAAGTGCCTGCCCATGGGTTGCTCCATTTCCTGCGCGATGTTTGAGGCGTTTAGTTCATTCTTGGAGTGGGTGGTACGGGACGTGTTGGGTGTGGAGTCGCTCATACATTACTTGGACGACTTCTTGTGTGTGGGCCCTCCCTCTTCGAATGTGTGTGCGATTTTGCTTGCTACGTTGCAGCACATGGCGGAGAGGTTCGGCGTGCCATTGGCTGCCGATAAGACGGAGGGTCCTAGGACTGAACTGAGCTTCCTTGGCATCGTGATCGATTCCATGGCTATGGAAAGCCGGTTGCCTGAGGCTAAGTTGGTGGACTTACGCAGGGTCATCAGGAAAATTCAAGATCTGCGAAAGGTTCGGTTACGCTCGTTGCAATCGTTGTTGGGCAAGCTTAATTTTGCTTGCTGGATTATTCCCATAGGGAGGGTTTTCTGTAGACGGATGTCTGCGGCGACGGCGGGGGTCGCTTCTCCAACTCACTTCATTCGCCTCACCAAGGAACACAGGGAAGATCTGAAGGTGTGGTATCGGTTCTTGGCTGAGTACAATGGCAGGGCAATGTGGATGTCGGGCCCGGTGAGCAATTTCGACGTGGAATTGGTCACCGATGCGGCGGGGTCCACGGGGTACGGGGCCTTTTTCCAGGGACGGTGGAGTGCGGAACCCTGGCCGTGCTCCTGGGTCGCAGCGGGCCTTGTGCGGAATCTGGTACTGCTGGAACTGTTTCCGGTAGTGCTGGCTTTGGAATTGTGGGGGGAGTCGTGTCGGAACCTTAAGCTTAGGCTGAACTGTGACAATATGGGGGTGGTGCAGGTCATCAATAGTATGTCGGCGTCTTCACAACCTGTCGTTCGGCTGATGCGACAGTTGGTGTTGCGTTGCATGCAATTGAACGTGTTTCTTTACGCTGTGCACATCCCGGGGGTGGAGAACACGCTGGCTGACGCTTTGTCTCGCTTTCAGTGGGACAAGTTCAGGGCCTTGGCTCCGGAGGCGGACAAAGAGGGCAGGGATTGCCTGGGCTGGATGTGGGAGCTGGTATTGGAACCGCCGCAGGATGAATCTGGAGGTCGGTGAGTGGCGTGACCTGGGGGGCCTATAAGAGAGTGTGGCAGGAATGGTCGGCTCTGGTGCAGGAGGTGGGAGTGGAGCAGGATGGGCCGACCGTGCAGCTGTTGGTCCTGTATTTTGTGTCCAGAAATATGGAAGAAGGGCGCTCGGTGTCGTCTATCGAGAAAAAGCTGGCGGGTTTGGCGTTTTGGTTCAAATTGGGCGGACAGGCGGATTGGACGAAGGGTTTTTGGGTGCGGCAGGCACTCAGGGGTTACCGGAAGGCTCACCGGCGACCGGATACGCGTAGGCCTATTACGTTTGCTAATTTGCTGGCCTTGTTGCAACAGTTGGGTTCGGTGTGTTCCTCCTCTTGAGGTGTCGCTGTTTTCGGCGGCCTTTTCTTTAGCGTTTTTCGGGGCATTTCGAGTAGGGGAACTGGTTAGCCCATCTAGGGCTGTGGCGGGGGGGGTGTTGGTGGAGGATGTACTCCTCGGGATGGATAGGTTGTCGGTGGTGCTGCGTAAATCGAAAACTGATCAACGGGGAAAAGGGGTTCGGGTGTGTTTGTTTGCGTTGCCTGGGTATGCAGCGTGCCCGGTGGAGGTGGTGGGGTGTTTTCTCCGTAGGAGAGTGGTTGGAGGAGGGCCGTTGCTGGTGCACGAAGATGGGTCTTGTTTGTCTAAATTTCAATTTGTGGCGGTATTGAGAAAATGTCTTGGTAACCTGGGGATGGACGGTTCGGCATACGCCTCACACTCCTTCCGGATCGGGGCCGCCACGGAGGCGGCCAGGTGCGGGTTGGACGAGGCGGCAGTGCGTAGGTTGGGGAGATGGGAATCGAGGCGATTCCGCAGTTACGTTAGGCCAGGTTTGGTTTGGAAATTAATTTTCTGTACAGGAACTAAAGATATAAACAATAAAAAAAAAAAAGGGATTGTGATGGGGGTGGGGGGTATTGCTTGCTGTGTTCCTCTGGGGTTGTCCATTATTTTCGTTTCAGATGAAGGTTACCCACGCCTTGTCTGGATCGTGGGGCATTCTTATGTTTCCTGGGGATCCAGGAGAGGGGACGCCAGACCTGAGGGGAGGCAGTTGGGGATATCTCGGATGGAGGCTCAGATCAGGTGGCTGGGTAGGCCTGGAATGATGTGGGGGGGGTTGTCCCGGAGGTTAAAAAATATGTGCGGTTCGGCGGGCCGCCAGATCTGTTGGTGATACACGCGGGGGGTAATGATTTGGGGGTGCGGATAGTCAGGAATCTGATCGCGGACGTAAAGTCGGATCTGGGGTACCTGCGTTCGGCATTTCCGAACACATTGTTGGTGTGGTCCGATATGGTGGCTAGGACCGTGTGGCGCATGGCTAGGTCCGTAGACAGGCTCAATAAGGCCAGGATTCGGGTTAACAAGGTGGTTGGGAGGTTTTTGGTCCGGGAGGGGGGTTTGGTGGTACGTCACAGGGAGCTGGAGCAGAATGTCGGCCTTTACCTACGGAGGGACGGAGTGCACCTTACCGATGTGGGACTTGATCTGTGGTCCCTTGGATTGCAGGGGGGGATACAGCAGGCCCTGCGGGTGTGGAGGGGCCCTCTAGGTTGAGGTGTCATCCTATCAGGCTGTGGCAGTGTTTTGTTTGTTGGTCAGTGACGGGAGCGGTAACGGAGGTGACAAAATGGGGGTGGGGGGCTCATCGGTAGTATGGCCCCTCCGGTGTATTCATCAAATGGTTGGTGAATACCAGTGATTGCACTGTGGGAAAAGGGGGTGTCTCAGAGCGGCACAGCTGGAGGCCTATGATGGTTGATAAAGGTCCCGCAGTGTACTGGTGTGGTTTAGAGGGATATATATATATATTCGGTGAAAGAGGAGATAGCTACGTCACTGACCAATAAACGTGGGTTGAAACATGTTGTTTCTCATGGTTGTTATTACTTTGTTTTATAAAGTTATTTTGGAGTTTTATGTTATCTGGTTAATAAAAGGCTGTTATGGCCATTTATACTCCATAAGAACGGTGTGGTCTCTTATTTTAAAGAAGGTAAAAGGGGTATGATGGGTCTGTAACAGTTAGAAGGAAGTTATCTGGGTTACACTAGTCAAGGGAAGCCCGGAGCGTAGGACACGCAGGGGAACGTAGAGCAGGGCTGGGCATGACGAGGTGCCCAGTCACGCCCAGGGGGAGGAGTTCTGGGAGGAACGCGGGTGGGGGAGCGGCCATATTTAAAAGGGGGCGGAGCTGGGGGAAAGCCAGTCGGAGGTCAACGTGCGAGGAGGCGGTTTTTCCCACCCACCCTCCCTTTGTGTTGGATTGTTTAACCTTTCTTTTGTTGGGGGCGTGGCTGGATGTGAACCAGGGAGGACGCACGGTGACTGAGCTCCAGGCATCCTTTTTTAATCCTGCTCCATCCTCTCTGCTGACGGACCCGGGGACGCTGCTAGACTCCCCCCTGCACTACGGGCCATCCTCGGAACCGGCTGGGCTGATTATTTCGGAGCCCGGCGGTGTTTCTGGAGCTCCGGTCGGCTGCGGCCTAGCTTCCTGGTGGAGACCGGCCGCCATCTTTGAGGCCTGTGAAGCCTCCGGGACGGCCGCGGTGGAGTGCCGCGCTCACGGAGCGCATCTACGAGCGGGCCGTGCGGGTGTGGAGCATCGCGGACGGCACTGGGGGCTGTGGCCGGACCCCTCACCGCAATTGTCGCAGCCGCGACCGGATCGTGCCGTGGCGGCCGGCCGCGTGGCGGCAGGGGCGGCAGCTCGCCTGGAGCGTGCGGAGGCCGAAATCCAGGAAGGGAGGTGAGCCTTGGAGTTGGGGTCAGCTGCAGGGTGCCCCAGGACTGAGACTGAGGGAGTGAGGTGGTGGCCTGTGTCAGCTATTGTCAGATTGTTTGCTCTCACATGCTGGTCTTTGGCTGGACTCTCTTAAAGGGACATATCCTGTTCTGTATGAAACCTGCTGGACTGTGTCTGTTACTGCTGAATCCTCCTGCTTAACTTGGATACTAAGCAAAGTATAGCGCTGCACTGTACATCATTCTAGCTGTTTGATCGCTTTGTGGCTGCTCTACTTTTAAAGGGGCGCACCTTACTGTCTGTATACCATCCTGCATACTCTCAGTCTGTCTGCCTACTCCTCCATGCCCTCCAAAGGCAAGTCTGCTGCTAAGAAGGCACCGCCGCAGCCTTCACAGAGCCCTAGTGATTTTTTGAACCAATTCAAGGCGCTGATGGCAGATATGGAACAGGCGGCACCGCAGGCGGCCGCTCCGCCCGTGCCTGCTACCCCTCAAGCTAATGATACCACTGTTATTCTTGCGGCAATTGAGCAAAGCAGAACATCATTGCTGGTCCGCATAGACCATTTGGCGGAAGAGTGCAATCTCATAAGAGCTGATTTGGACAAGTTTAGGGGCAGACTTTCTGAAACCGAATCCCGAGTCTCGGCGACGGAGGACGCCACTAGTCGCCATGATGAAGCCATTCATGCTTTGCAGTGCACTGTTCAGAATTTGGTGGCGAAAGCCGACGACCCACAGAAAATCGCATGCGGAGGAACAATGTTAGTGTTCTGGGCCTCCCAGAGGGAGCTGAGGGGGAGCGCCCTGCTGAGTTTGCGGAGAGCTTTTTCAAATCACTTCTTCATTTAACCGAGGTCTCCCCAACATATGTGGTGGAAAGGGCTCACAGGGTACCCACTGGCCGAGGCCCACCTGGGGCTCAGCCTAGGCCATTCCTGGTACGATTCCTCAATTTTAGGGACCGGGACTGTATACTGCGCGAGGCACGCAAACACCAGACCCTGCCTTTTGAGAACACGGTGGTGCATCTGTATCCTGATTTTTCGGCTGACTTGCAGAGACGGCGCAAGACCTTTACGGACATCAGAAGACGGCTGCGAGAAAAACATTTGAAATACTCCATGCTCTATCCTAGTCGGCTGCGGGTACAACATGGAGGTTCGGTGAAGTTTTTTGATACTCCTGCTGAAGCGGATGCCTGGCTCCAGTCGCTGAGATAGGCGAGGCCGGGCATGGTCTACTTACTACACAGCGGGATTGGTTCTTCTTTTCTTTTTTCTTTTCCTTTTTGCCTTTTGCTATGGCCCCCTTCAAGAGTTTGGCCGGTCTGCTCCTTGGAGGTTGAGTTACCTGCTGTGCTACCATAGGATTTCCCTGCCATGGAAGTTTGCTCCCTCGGGCTTGGGGTGGGGGGGGGGGAATTCGAAGGTGGCTGCCCTCTCCTCAAAAGTACATTTCTATGAACACATAGTTAGGAGCAGTGCCCCTTCTTCTCAGTATCTGTTTGGCTCTCCTCTTGGACTCATCGAATCCTGGGAACTGAAGGGGGCATACGAGGTCCGGATGTGGCAGCAAAGGCGGGAGGGTCCTGAAGCAGAGTTGGGAGCTCCGGGAAACCGGACACCGTGTTTATGACAGTTTATTTTGGTGACACTTTAACACCCCTTTTTATTGTTTTTTAGGGGGGTGTCAACTTTTTTCTTTGTGTCTTCAGGTCCTTTTGGCCTCATGATGGTCATGCCCTCAAGGACTGTTTTAGGACACGGTTTGGGGACAAGCTGCGTGTACCTGTTTTTTTGGTTTGCTACACAGCAGCAGGGAGTTTATGGGGGTCAGGGGGTGGGGTTTTTAGTAAGTGCAGCCCTCCAAGTCAGTTTTTTTATTTTTCATATGCTTGGTTACACGTATGTCACACATGGTCAACTGTATTTCTTTCTGTTAATTTATGTATTGTGTCTCCTGCCGGACAGGTTTAATGGGATGATGGCGGGACAAATGTTTAATGTGGTCTCCTGGAATGTCCGAGGACTGAATGACAAATTCCGTAGAGCTTTAATGTTTCAATTCTTAAAACCGTTTAGTCCTCATGTGGTGTTCCTGCAGGAGACGCATCTGGATGGGAGCAGGGTGCTGGCCTTACGCAGAGCCTGGGTACAACGGGCGATACATGCAACGTACTCTACTTACTCCAGGGGAGTGTCAATTTTAATCAGTAAGGTGGTACCCTGCACCGTACATCGTGTGATCTCGGACCCTGGGGGCAGGTATCTGATTGTAGTGGCTGATATTGGCACATACAAGGTGGTCTTAGTTAATGTTTATATTCCACCCCCTTTCCAGATTCAGATTTTGTATGATATTTTGGGTAGATTGGCACCCTACATGCACCTCCCTCTCCTTATTGCTGGGGATTTTAATGCCATACTCTCTACCGCTCTGGACTCCTCTAATGCGTCTAGAGTGGCATTGGCTGACCTTTCTGCCTGGGCGGCTACGGCTTCCCTGACAGAATTGTGGCGGTGGAAGAACCCTACTACTAGAGGTTACTCGCATCTTTCCAAAACGCATAGATCCTCCTCGAGGATTGACTTGGCGTTCGCAAATGCATCAATGTTGCAGCTGGTGGGCGGAGCTACATATTTAGCGGGTGGTTTGTCTGATCATACGCCACTGTCAATACATATTGGTCTCAACTCAGGCTCTAGGGGGGGGGCTGGAGGCTCAACCCTGGTTGGCTGGAGGTGGAGGAGGTGTCCACTCAGGTTGCGCCACACTTTGGTAATTATTGGGAGGATAATGTGGGAACTGCCGCCCCAACCGTGGTGTGGGATGCGTTTAAAGCTTGCATGCGCGGTCACTATATCTCGGCTATTAAGCAGGCACGCAGGTCTCATAATCAGAAAGAGCAGGAATTGCAGGACAGGGAGAGGGTGTGTGCTTTGGCACATGCTAATAGCCATTCGGATGTCACGTATGGTGAACTTCTGGAGGCGAGGCGTGTTTTCCACTCCACTATACCGAATTAGCTCACACGTCTAGGACAAATCTGGCTGAATCCCTTTTTGAGCAGGGGGACAAAAATGGCAAGTTGCTTGCTATGTTGGTAGCGGAACAGAGAGTTCAGACTAACATACCTTGCATTAAAAACGATCGGGGGGACATTCTCACAGATCCTGTGGCTATCTTGGACACTTTTGTGAAATTCTACAGAACCCTGTATGCTCCCCTCCCGGCTTACAGCTCACTAGAACTAGATGGGTTGTTGGCGTCCCTGGATGTCCCGGTGCTGTCTGAGGGGGACAGGGACATGTTTGACGCTGATATAACTGAAGAGGACATTGAGAGGGCCATTAAGTCCTTCCCTCCACATAAGTCTCCTGATGGTTTTTGTGTTGAATGGTATAGGGCACATTTAGAGGACTTGGTACCTAGGCTAAAGTGTCTCTTTCACTACTGTATTGAACACAAGTGTCTTCCTGACTCCCTATTAGAGGCGCAGGTTATTCTACTGCCAAAGCCGGGCAAGGATCCCCTGTCATGTTCATCTTACAGGCCAATAGCACTGCTGAATCAAGATTTGAAAATCTTAACCAAAATTTTGGCTACCAGACTTTCCCAAGTCATCACTACCTTGGTGGACATAGATCAGACGGGATTTATTCCGCAGAAGTCTACGGATACCAACTTGCGCAGGCTGTTTACTCATCTGCAGGTCGAACATGACAGGACGGGTGAGAGAGTAGTGGTCTCCCTCGACATGGCTAAGGCCTTCGATTCTGTAGACTGGCAGTATATGCTAGCAGTTCTGCGGCACATGGGTTTTGGGGAGGTTTTTGTAACTTGGATTTCTCTACTTTATAGCAACCCTCGGGCGGTTATCAAAATAGGTGCCTTGATCTCCTCTCAGTTTAAAGTGGGCAGGGGCACGCGTCAAGGGTGCCCGCTGTCTCCATCCTTATTTGCGTTAGCGATAGAGCCCTTGGCTATAGCTCTGCGGAGGTCCCCTGAGGTTGGAGCTTTGGGGGTAGGGGGTATCAAGGAATGCTTAGCGTTATATGCGGATGACATGCTTCTATTTCTGCAGGACGCAGGGCCTTCCTTGGAGGCTGTGTTTAAGGTACTTGACACCTTTGCCACATACTCCTGGCTTCGGGTTAATTGGGAGAAGTCAAACGTTATGGCTATTGACGGGGGGCTCGTGCTTTGGCGACCACTAAGGTCCCCATTGCATGGGTGCAGGAGTTCAGGTATTTGGGTGTGAGGATGTCCCCAAGAGTAGGTGACTATATGTCTCTCAATCTTCTTCCATTACTGGCCAAGGTGAAGGTACAACTGGATGCATGGAAACATTTGCCGCTGTCCCTGATTGGTAGGATTAACCTACTGAAAATGAAAGTTTTACCAGTGTTTTTATACTTTTTGCGAAACACACCAGTTTGGATTCCCTGTTCCTTTTTCAGAAGGGTGAACAGTCTGTTCAGTTCGTTTTTGTGGGCCGCTGCACATCCCAGGATAAGTCTCCGTGTTTTACAGGAGCCCTGGGGTCAAGGTGGCTTGGCATTACCGGATCTTTTTAAGTATTTTATAGCTGGACAGATGGTGGTCGCCAGGAGATGGTTAACAAGGGATGATGGGGACTCCGCCACGGTACTAGAGGCAGCCCTTATGGGCTCGTATGAGAGTTTATCCTACCTGGTGTATAGGGGTCCAGGGGCCTCTCCTTCCCTGACAGTCTCCATGCGAGTAACGGTGCGAGCTTGGGACAGGGCGCAGGTCTTGATGAAGAACAGAGGGGGGTGCTGGTCGCCAGACGCCCCTCTCTGGTTTAATCCCAGACTGCCGCATTTTGGTGTGATTCCTGACCCGGTGATATGGGCCAGGGTTGGCATCAAACAACTCATGCACATAGTGGGGGGGACCAGGCTATACACCTTTGACTAACTGAAAATGAAATACAATCTACCGAACTGGTATTTTTTTCGCTACCTCCAGTTGAGACACGCCTTCCTCACTCAGTTCGGTTCTGATGCTTTGGAGCTGGGTGTGTCTCCCCTGGAGAGTGTGCTGCGGACGGGGGACCTTTTGAAGCCCTTGTCCGCGGTCTACAAAGAGCTGTTCGTTGACAGACCCAGTGTAGTACAAAAATGTAGGGACACATGGAGTGCTTTGGTGATGGACTTTGGGGGGGAGGACTGGGACGACATGTGGGCCTATCCTTTCCAGACTCTGGTGTCGGCCAGAGATAGACTTATTCAATATAAAATTTTATACAGGGTACACTACACACCTGTAAGGCTAGCTGGAATGTATGGTACGGGTGCGGCGGGGTGCTGGCGGTGTACGGAGGACAGAGCTGGCTTTGATCATGTATTTTGGCAGTGTCCACAGATTAGGGACTTTTGGAGGGGAGTGACGGACACCATACAAACAGTCCTCTTGGTGCCGATTCCTCTGAAGCCCCGTACACACGAGCGGACTTTTCAACATCCAAAGTCCGTCAGACCGAGTCCGTCAGACTATCCGATCGTGTGTGGGCTGCAACGGACTTTAGCTTCGCAAAAGTCTGACGGACTTTAGAAATGAAGCATGCTTCAAATTTTCCCGACGGAACTCCGCCGGACCCGGTCCCCTTCGAAAAATCCGCTCGTGTGTATGCTACTCCGACGGACTAAAACCGAAGCTAGGGCAGCTATTGGCTACTGGCTATGAACTTCCTTATTCGAGTCGGGTCTTACGTCATCACGTTCGAATCCGTCGGAGTTTAGTGTGATCGTGTGTGGCCAAGTCCGTTCGGCCGAAAAGTCTGTCAGAACTCCGGGGAAACTCCGGCGGAACTCCGGCGGAACTCCTTTGGAAGTCTGTCGGACATAAGTCCTCTCGTGTGTACGGGGCTTTACGGTCGCGGTTTGTTGCTGGGGCTGGTGGAGGAGTTGGCTCCTAGAAGGGCACAAAGGACTATGATATCTCTGTCTTTGTTCTATGCGCGTAAAGCCATCCTGTTATATTGGAAAAGGCCTGACCCCTCCTACTGTGTCCTATTGGAAAAGCCTGATTAACAAAGCACTTCCACTTTACAAGGCCACGTACCTAAGTAGGGGATGCTCCAAAAAATTTGAGAAAGTGTGGCAGGGCTGGCTAGACGCCAAAGATACTTTGAATTAGTTTGCTGAGTGGGGAGAGGACTCCTGGATAGCCAATAGGTGCACGGGGCAGATTGATGCTATGAGCTCTATGGGTCTTTCTGTTGTGCATTCGGAGTCAGGGTGCATCATTACTTTTTGGGGAGCTAGTTTTTATCCGTGGATACGGCTGATGCATATGTTCTGTGATTTGTATTTGACTGGGGGGCTGCACAGGGGTATGGGTGGGAGGGGGGGGGGGGGTTCTGGGTCATATGTTTGTATGTGTTGTTTGTGTTGAAAAACTGTTAATAAAAACAAATTTACAAAAAAAACCCTTTCTTTTGTTTTGTTCTTGCAGGTATGGTTCCGGAAGGTCGTCATGACAGCTGGGGGGGAAGTTGGGCGGTGTTTTTGTTTGTTGGTCAGTGACGGGAGCGGTAACGGAGGTGACAAAATGGGGGTGGGGGGCTCATCGGTAGTATGGCCCCTCCGGTGTATTCATCAAATGGTTGGTGAATACCAGTGGTTGCACTGCGGGAAAAGGGGGTGTCTCCGAGCGGCACAGCTGGAGGCCTATGATGGTTGATAAAGGTCCCGCAGTGTACTGGTGTGGTTTAGAGGGATATATATATTCGGTGAAAGAGGAGATAGCTACGTCACTGACCAATAAACGTGGGTTGAAACATGTTGTTTCTCATGGTTGTTATTACTTTGTTTTATAAAGTTATTTTGGAGTTTTATGTTATCTGGTTAATAAAAGGCTGTTATGGCCATTTATACTCCATAAGAACGGTGTGGTCTCTTATTTTAAAGAAGGTAAAAGGGGTATGATGGGTCTGTAACAGTTAGAAGGAAGTTATCTGGGTTACACTAGTCAAGTGAAATGAGATGTTATAACGGCTGATAATTTGGCCCAGAGAATGATATAGAGAATGAATTTAAAGTGACCAAGTGCAATTTGTTCAGTCCTATTTGTAATGCCGCGTACACACGAGCGGACTTTTCAACGTCCAAAGTCCGACGGACTGAGTCCGTCAGACTATTCGATCGTGTGTGGGCTGCAACGGACTTTTGATTCACCAAAGTCTGACGGACTTTAGAATATGGAACATGCTTCAAATTTTCCCGAAGGAACTCCGCCGGACCCGGTCCCCTTCGAAAACTCCGCTCGTGTGTATGCTACTCCGACGGACTAAAACCGACGCTAGGGCAGCTATTGGCTACTGGCTATGAACTTCCTTATTCGAATCCAGTCGTACGTCATCACGTTCGAATCCGTCGGAGTTTAGTGTGATTTGTGTGTGGCCAAGTCCGCTCCGCCGAAAAGTCCGTCAGAACTCCGTCGGAACTCCGTCAGAACTCTGACGGAACTCCTTCGGAAGTCTGTCGGACATAAGTCCTCTCGTGTGTACGCGGCATTAGATATGATTCAAACCAGCTAAGGGCCAAATCATTTAATCCAACACTATAAGGGAGCCGATCTAAAAGAATACCATGATTGACAGTGTTGAAAGCAGCCGACAAATCAAATAGGATGAGAAAAGACAGAGAACCTGCATCAGATGACTTAAGAAGGTCATTTGCAACTCTAACAAGAGCAGTCTCCATACTATGAGCAAAACGAAAGCCTGATTGAAATTTTTCAAAAAGATTATTATGCTTAAAGTGGGTTTTCCAGCCAAAATTTGACTTTTTAAATAAAAATAACCTATCATACACAAGCTTAATGCATTCTAGTAAAGTTAGTCTGTAAACAAAGGTCCGTTTTGTTAGGTTATTACAGCATTTTGTAACTTTATAAACTTGCAGCAGACCGTGGCCATCTTAGGTTTGGGCATCTGAGGCCAGACTGTATTTCTTCCTGGATCTCAGCCTTGCAAATCTCGCACATGCTCAGTGCTACACAAGCAGTGAAATAGGTTTCAGGTCAGGTTTCCATAGCAACGGCAGTGTCAGAGGAAGTTGCCACGTGTGTGTGTGTGTGTGTGTGTGTGTGTGTGTGTGTGTGTGTGTGTGTGTGTGTGTGTGTGTGTGTGTGTGTGTGTGTGCGCATCGGCTCTGCTTCCTCTAGCGACAGCTCCGTTCTTTGCGCTGATGCTCGGAGATGGCGGGTCGGGAACCCGCAATCTGGGCATGCTGACTCGCCATCTCAGAGCAAGACATGGCAGGCCACATCAAAGTAGGGTTGCCACCTGTCCGGGATTCACCCGGACAGTACGGGTTTTGAAACATGTGCCCGGGTCTCTGACCACCTGAGACCCGGGCACATTATTCATTTCAGACCCGTCAGTAGCTCCCTTCCTGCGCGGCCGTGTCTCCTCAATTTCGGGGTCCGCAGCAGCGTAGCGCTTATTAATTTCTGCTCCTGTTTAGCTGTCTGAGTACAGGACGGAAGTCAGGATGCAGAGGCGGAGCCTCCATGGTGCTCTCCTCCAATCCCCTGGCTGGCTGCAGAAGGGACAAGGAGGTGGGCGGAGCCTCCATGGTGCTCTCCTCCAATCCTCTGGCTGTAGAAGGGACAAGGAGGTGGGCGGAGCCTCCCCATTCCCTGCCGCTCTGGAATGTGTGCAGAGATCGCGCTGGGACTGCAGCCAAGCTTGTAAGGTAAGTTTTTTTTCATTGTCAGGCTTTCAAAGTACTCTCCCCTCTCCCTCCCCCCACCATACACTATACATACACCCCTCCCCCCACCATACACTATACATACACCCCTCCCCCCACCATACATTATACATACACCCCCTCCCCCACCATACACTATACACACCCCCTCCCCCCACCATACATTCACCCCCTCCCCCACCATACATTATACATACACCCCCCTTCCCCACCATACACTATACAACACACCCCTTCCCCACCATACACTATACACACACCCCTCCCCCACTATACATTATACATACACCCCCCCTCCCCCACCATACATTATACATACACCCCCCCTCCCCCCACCATACACTATTACACACACCCTTTGCCCGACTGACACCGTCCACCTGCCTACTGACACCATTTACTGCCCCACTGACACCGTACACTGCCCTACTGACACCATTTACACACCCCTTTCCCCCACCATACACTATACATACACCCCCCTCCATACACTATCCATATATACAGTCCCCCCATATATACTGTTCTCCACTCCCCAGACAGCATCCATGTATACAGTTCTCACCGGGTGACACCATCCACTGTCCTACTGACACCATTTACTGCTCTACTGACACCGTCCTCTGTCCTACTGACACCATTTACACACCCCCCTCCCCCCCTCC